>NW_015391148.1:46472-54954 GCF_001527695.2 Protobothrops mucrosquamatus
CACTTAGCAACAAAAAACTGGGGTTCAACTGTAGTTGTAAGTCGAGGACTACCTGTAAAATGTTACGTGAAACTGACTTCTCCATTAACTTTGATGTCCAAAGGTTGCAAAACAGGATCACCTGATCCCGGGACACTGCAACCGTCGTAAATACGCACCAGTTGCCAAAGATCCAAATTCTGATCACGTGGACGATGGGGATGCTGCAATAGTCGTTAAGTGTGAAAAACAATCATAAGTTACTTTTTTCAGTGCGGTTGTAACTTTGAACGGTCACCAAACAAACCGTTGTAAGTTAAGCCCCTCCCCCTGTATAGATTAAGTAAACAAGAGGCTTGTGGCACTTTTAAAGAAATAGCACAATTCACGCCATCTGAGGTTGACTTCATACACTTGTTAATACTTAAAGGTGCCATGACACCTTGTTTTGTCGCAAAGGCTAACATAGCTCTCTGCTTCTCAAAATCAATAGCTCAGAGTTGTTTTTATACCATTATTTTTCCATATAGCAGGATAATAATTTGAAGCTGGAGGTGGAACTCAAAGGAGATCAGGCAAGACAACTTTAATTTCCCTCTAGGGCAGGGTGGGCTTAATATCTAATTAAACGGCGAAGGAATAGAGGAGTCCTGATTTCTCCCCTCCACAAAACATTCCTTTGATTAGAAAAAACGAGTCTGTACACATTTCACTTCTTTTTAAGTTTCACCTATCTTTCTGAGAAACAAAATAAAGGTAAAACTGTCTCCAAGTAACAAGAGTCCTCAGTGGGAGCTGCTGTTTAAGAAAAGTGGCTGGAATTAAGCTAGCAGAGAAATCCTAAAGGAAAAATGACTCCCACTGTGGATTTTTTTTTATAAAATTTCCTCAGACTATTGTGTCCATGGGGAACATCAAGGGCGAAGGCTAAGTATAAAAATACTTAAGAGTCTAATTATTTCTGCTCATTCAACTATCAGCGAGTTGTTCATTAAACCTTTTATCTAATCATCATCGCAAACTTTACATGAATTCATTTTAAAGGTGAGGTGGTATTCTGTTTCAACGAAAGGAGTGTGTAACTACACTTTAATGTGGGAATTGCTTATCTGCATTTAGAGAATTTAACTATCCTTAAGCAACCAATATCTAAACAGCCGGTGGTTTTTAACAACGTATTTTAAAGAAATATTGTAACAGTGAGCCTGGAAGCAGTCCAACAGATAAATCTCATGCACTCAAAAAAAATAAATTATACCCATGCAAAACTGCTAAAAGAAACCCCACCACCCTCTGTAGCGATTTTGCATTTTAAAAAAAATAGTTTGATGGTGTAGATCAGTGGTGGCGAACCTATGGCACGCATGCCAGAGGCGGCACTCAGAGCCCTCTCTGTTGGCACGCGCACCACCACTGCCAGCAGCAGGTCCATCAGGCTGCCACCGCCGCCCGGAGCAGGACAGGGCTTCCTAGCAAAAAGGAGGTGAAGCAGTCGACTAGCAAGCTCGAGTAGAGGTGGTAGAGCAGAGGTCACCAACCATTGTTGATTGGTGGACTGGAAGAAAAGGGAGGGGGAAGCATTTTACATGCGTGCATGTGCGCATGGGGCCGTGAGGACGGACGCACTGCAAATGGGGCAGGGGTAGTGCCTGAGTGATACTCACTAGCCCTGCCCCATTCTTGCGTGGTGCAGCACCTTGTATCTGCACCCCGCAGCGCGGCAGTAGCCATTTTTGCGCCCCTGGTTTTTGCGTGCCAGAGGCGGCACTTAGAGGCGCCTCCCTGCCCCCCCAAGGGCACCACAATGCTGATGCGGCCCTGGCACTTTGCGATAAGTAAGTGGGGTTTGGGTTGCGGTTTGGGCACTCGATCTCTAAAAGGTTCGCCATCACTGGTGTAGATTTAAAGAGGCAGGATATTTTTAGGCTCCTATCCTCCATCAGAGCTTGGGTAGCAGAGGAAATAGAGGCAGTTTGATCTAGTAGTGATTAAGACACCAGGCTAGAAATCAGCAGACTGTGAGTTCTAGTCCCACTTTAGGCATGCAAGCTGGCTGGGTGACTTTAGAGCAGCGGTTCTCAACCTATGGGCCGTGACCCCATTTGGGGTCGATCGACCATTTCACGGGGGTCGCCAAGCAAGGCTGTCCGCCATTTTTTTCCCCTTTTCCAGCGGGTGCCCTACCTCCCTTGGGCTGGGCCAGCTGGTGGTCGGCCTGCTCCGTCTCTGCCGCTTGCCAGCTACACCTCGGCCGGCGCAGGGGGCAGAACCGCGCATGCGCGGCGCTCCCGGGCAGGGAAAGTCCTCGACTTACGACCGGTTGGGCAGTCCTTGACTTACGACCGGTTTAGTCCTCGACTTATGACTGGTTTAGTCCTCGACTTACGACCGGTTTAGTCTTCGACTTACGACCGGTTGGGGGTCGCGGCATTAAAAAGGTTGAGAACCACTGTACTAATGTAATAGTGATTNGGATTAAGAAAAATCTAAAAGAGACTCAAGCTCAGCATACGTAGCTCATGCAACCTCAGCTTGCAGAGCAAATCCATTTTACAGCAAAGAAATTACATTTTAACCAAAAGTTCAAACTTACAAAGTGAGAAGAGAACAACAACCAAAAGATAACCTTGGCCATTTTCAAGTGAAAAGTGATTAGGAAGCAGGTATTAGATAAACCTTTGGCCAAGAAAAAGGAGTGGCATCTCAATCAAGTGCCCATGTTTCCTTCACAACAATCATTATATCTTCAAATCAAAAACCCTAAGCAACAAGGAAGAAAAATATCCAAAGGATCAGTTTCTGGAAGTTTCTTAAGAACCTCCCCAGACCACATCTGCTTGATACCAGCATTACTTTTAATATTAGCAAATTAAACCTGTACTCAAAACCCATAACAGCAATTACAGGTAGTTGCAACCATTCATTTTGTGATTGTTCCAAGTTACAACAGCATTGAAAAAAGCGACTTATGGCCATTTTTCACACTTACGACCATTGCTGCATTCCCCCGTGGTCACGTGATCAAAATTAAGACTCTTGGCAACTGGTTGTATTTATGACGGTTGCAGTGTCGTGGGGGGGGGGTCATGTGATCACCGCGTGCGTCCTTCTGACAAGCAAAGTCAATGGGGAAGCTGGCTTCACTTAACAACCGTGTTACTAACAACTGCAATGATTCACTTATGTCGAGAAAGGTCCTAAAATGGGGCAAAACTCACTTAACATCTGTCTCACTTAGCAACAGAAATTTAGGGCTCAATTGTGGACTATAATTGTAACAATGAACTGCTGTTTTTTTTATATAGGATTTCTAAAAGGTAATAATAATAGTAATAATAGTAATAATAGTAATAATAATAATAAAAGTTGGAAGGGACCTTGGAGGTCATCTAGTCCAACCCCCTGCTCAGGCAGGTAACCCTATACCATTTCAGACAAATGGCTGTCCAGTCTCTTCTTAAAAACTTCCAGTGTTGGAGCATTCACTGCTTCTGGAGGCAGGTTGTTCAGGTGTTTAATTTATTTCTATACCCAGAGTTGGAACAGCCTCTTTTGATTTCAGATTAAGATAGAAGAGAACGGAGAAGTTACTGATCAAAATATTAGAACAGGGGTGTCAAACTGCCGGTCCGTGGGCCGGACGCATCACCCCATTGCCAGCAATGGCAAAACAGTCCCGATACGTTGCGCAACGTCATATGACATCGCGAGTTTGACATGTCTGTATTAGACAATCTAAGTAATTCTCTCCTGTTTTCAGCTATTAATATTCTCATTTCATTGCAATTTTTTGCATTTCTTGTACGAAGATGAAGGGAGGAAAAGACTAATTAAAGCAGATGCTGAGTGGAATGCTCTTTCCGTCTTTTTCTGCCTGTTGCCTTCATCACTCAGAGCTATATACCTGCTGTTTTCCATTACACTGCATTCCAGGTTAAAAGGCAGAACTATCTAAGATAGAATCTGAACTGTAGTTTAAGCGAATTCCACTTCAGCATTGTCCAATAAATATCCTTGCTTTCTGAAAATGCCCCCTTGTGCAGTTGGCATTCTAGCCTTTATTTGCTTTTCTTCAGAACGGCCATTGCAACAGGCCATTATTTGAATGCTGCTGTGGGTTATCTAGCCATCTCTGCAAAAAGCAGATTCCTTTACCATCATCTGAATATGTAAGGCAAAGGTGACGTCAAGTGGTCCTCTTAAAATTAAGACAATGATTCGGCAAAAGCTTCACCTCTTTTTAAACTGGGCACGTGGCTATTCTGTAGAATTCATAATCACGGGATGTAAACATGGCCCTCCATTTGATTGGTTTCAAAGGCCTAAAGGAAAAGGTATTTAATTGCCACAATAGCTATAACCTCAGGGGTCCTAATTCAAATTAAAGGCATTTTACTGAGGAATATGGATAAGGGGGTGAAATTATGTTTACTTTCTTGTACGGCTACCTCTCTGAAACATGAGATGTCTGTGGATACAGCAGGCTAGCTGAGATGGATCTCTGTTATGAGCAAATGAGGCTCTTCGCTGGCTTCTAATGTACAGATAATCCTCTATTTATAACCATTCATTTAGCGACTGTTCAAAGTTACAGGGGCACTGAAAAAAGTGACTTACGACCCATCTTTGCACTTGTGACAGCATTCCCAGGTCATGTGAGCCAAATTCAGGGGCTTGGCAACCAACATCTTAGTTACAATGGTTGCAGCATCCTGGGGTCATGTGATCACTATTTGTGACCTTCCCAGCCAGCTTCCGACAAGCGAAGTCAATGGGGAAATCTGGGTTCACTTACTGACCGCATGATTCATTTAACTACTATTATTTTTTATGATCATAAAACTGGGCATGAGTCGCTTAACAGCCATCTTTGCTTATCAACAGAAATTCCTGTTCCCAATTTTGGTTGTAAGTCGAGGACTATCTGTCCCTTTAGACTCTCCCCATATATTTTGCTTATTGTGTCAGCCCAGATTCTTTCATCTGTTAACTTCCAAACTATAATAATAATAATAATAATAATAATAATAATAATAATAATAATAATAATAATAATAATAATAATAATAATAATAATAATAATAATAATAATAATAAGAAGAAGAAGAAGAAGAAGAAGAAGAAGAAGAAGAAGAAGAAGAAGAAGAAGAAGAAGAAGAAGAAGAAGAAGAAGAAGAAGAAGAAGAAGAAGAAGAAGAAGACGACGACTGGAAGGGACCTTGGAGGTCATCAAGTCCAACCCTCTGCTTAGGCAGGTAACCCTATACCATTTCGGACAAATGGCTGTCCAGTTTCTTCTTAAAAACTTCCAGGAGGCAGGTTGTTCCACTGGTTAATTGTTCTGTCAGGAAGTTTCTCCTTAGTTCTAGATTGCTTCTCTCTTTGGTTAGTTTCCATATGAATAAATATAAACTATTTTTTAAAGAACTCTGTCTGCATAGTTATCTCCCTGGCGATGCTAGGTGCTTAACATCTTTGGTACCTATAAAATCATTCATTTTAATTTTATTTTTAAAAAATCTCTTCTTACTCAGTACACTGAGTGTTTCCAGAGACAAATTCCTTTTGTGTCTAACCACACTTGACCAAATAAAATATTCTATTCTTATTCCTATTCCTATTCTTCTTAAAATAGAGACCCCATTTAATCAATACTTTACTTGTGAAAAAACCTTCAGCCATCTAAAACTAGGAAAAAAACCATAAACCGTTTCAGAAATGAAATTACATAAAACAACTATTATGCACAAACAGCACTTAACCCTGCCAAATTAAACTACACTGAAGAATGCCACATGAAAATTAGTTAAGAATTCATTGTGAAGAAAATCGTAACTATATGTTTCTTTGCCAGGTTAATATCAGTGCAGGCTATAACTGAATTTTCATAAAACACCATAATTGGCATTAACAAATTCTGATGAAATAAAAAGTGTGCATGCATCATTTTTTTTTTTAATATTGAGCAAGAGAACTCACAGACAAAACCTGCTTCATATTTCTCACAGTGAGCATTTTGCCACACCCACACAAAAACCTCTTAGGAGCTCATCCTAAAATACTGAACAAACATGAGGAACTAACAGCCAAAGAACTTTCAGCAATGTACATAGAGTTCATGCTGCACAATTTACAGTAAGAATTATGATAACCTCTAACAAAATAATTAACAGAATAACAAAATAACAGAGATGGAAAGGTCCTTGGAGATCTTCTAGTCCAACCCACTGCTCAAGCAGGAAACCCTATCCAGGGGTAGGCAACCTCGGCTCTTTTATGACTCGTGGACTTCAACTCCCAGAATTCCTGAGTCAGCTGGCTGACTCAGGATTTCTGGGAGTTGAAGTCTACGAGTCATAAAAGAGCCGAGGTTGACTACCTTGCCCTATACCATTTCAGACAGGTGGCTGTCCAATCTCTTCTTAAAAACCTCCAGCGTTGGAGCATTCACCGCTTCTGGAGGCATTGAATGAAATAACTGAATGAATTTCCGTCAGGAGCATTCTAAAGGCATCCCATTTTCCAAATACAAATGACACCAAGAACTCCACAAATTACTTTCTGCATTTTCCCAAACAAAGAAAAATGCACTGAACGGATGCAAGAGTCCATAAACTCAATTTACAATGACTTTAAAACAAAGCCAATGAAGGTCACACGTGGCGCACAGCGGAAGACAAGTAAGTTCCTATGTTCCTAAATTTAAAAGTAATAGAGATATAGTTATATTTTCTCAGCTAAGTCATAAAACTGTGAATAAGCTCTCAAATTCCTTTGGACTTGGAGCCAATTCTAATGAAAAGTTCAATTGCATTATGACCTTTTCCATTTATTTTTTAATGGACCCATATAGCTACATGCCATTACTGTCATGATTCCAAAAAGTATGTTAATAAAATATGTTTGCATGGCATTTATTTGCATCTCTTCTCAGAGCTATAACTCTTTGAGATGACAGCGACCAAGGAAAGGATACAAAAGCAACTCTGCCTTGACTGATACCAGCACATGCAAAAATTAAAATAAGATTTTATATAGGCATAGCTGCAGAAGCAGAGTTTATTCCAGGAAGTTGAAAACACATGAAAATCAATTCTATCATCAAGTAATATTTGCAATTAAATGAAAAAAATCAGCTTACTTCTTCCCATTTTTCTATTTACTGGTAGTCCTTGACTTTCGACCACAATTGAGCCCAAAATTTCTGTTGGTAAGCCAGGACAGTTGTTAAGTCAATTTTGCCCCATTTTACAAACTTTCTTGCCACAGTTGTTAAGTGAATCACTGCAGTCATTAAGTCAGTCACATGGTTGTTAAGTGAATCTGGCTTCCCCATCCCGGGACACTGCAACCATCATAAATATGAGACAGTTGACAAGCATCTGAATTTTGATCATGTGACCATGGGCATGCTGTAACGGTCTAAGTGTGAAAACTAGTCATAAGTCACTTTTTTCAGTGCTGTTGTCACTAAATGAACTGTTGTAAGTCAAGGACTACCGGTAATTTCATACACACACACACACACATACACATACACATACATACACATCATACACACACACACACACATATATATACACACCCACACACCCACAAACACATATATACATACATACACACATACAGTAAAGCTACAGAGAAAAAGAAAACAGGAAAAAAATCATAAGATACTTTACCTTTTATTGATAGGTTTTTCATCTTTCTCATAAGGCTTAACAAACCACTTCCCAATACGGACAAAGTTCCGGTTCATTAAACATCTTTCCACCAGGTTGTGAATTGCTTTGAAGAGCAGAGTTCGACATTCATAGGAAAGCCCATTTTCCCATACACCGTCTTCCTCATCTGCAGGGATTAAACAAACTTAAATTAATATCAAGCTTTTTCAACAGAAGCTAAGAGTGGAACCACCCCGACTAAGGGTAATAAATATTATTACTTGTGTAAGAGCCATCTTAACAGCTTACGTTTAAATGTATACAGAGGCCACCTGAAATATAAATACACGAAGGGGTCTTCTGTGGCCTTCTGATAGGCAGCAAAATCTGGTCTCTTGAACAAAAATCATCTTTCTCTGTCAGGGATTTGCTATGTCAGTGAAGTATGAAGGCATCTCTTCTTCTCAGCCACTGTTAAATTTTAAACTACAAGTTCTTTGAGACAAAGACTTTGCGAGCGGCCGAGCGGACGGGCGGACGAGCGGAGCGGCCTGGCGAGCTGAGTGGCCTGGCGAGCGGCCTGGTGAGCGGAGCGGCCTGGTGAACGGAGCGGAGCGGCCTGGCGAGTGGATGAGCGGACGAGCGGACGAGCGGTGGCTGGCGAGTAGAACGGAGCCGGGCGGCCGGGGAAACCGGCGGCGGGCCGTTTCGGGGCCTGACGGGGCCTGACGGCGGGCTGGCGGCGGGTCGCCTTGGGGCCTGGGGAAGAGGTTGGAGAGGCCGGGCGAGGAAGGCCGGGCGAGGAGAGGCCGGGGCCTGGCGGAGAGGTTGGAGAGGCCGGG
>NW_015391148.1:58264-85532 GCF_001527695.2 Protobothrops mucrosquamatus
TCAAGGACTACCTGTATTATAAGTTACTTTGAATATAGAAGCTCCCTTGACACATTACTATTTATGAATTCAGAGGTTGAAAATAAGCACATTCAACAAAGCAATCGTAATTAATTAAATTAATGTCCATGCAGCCTCACCAATGCTCATTAAAATGTTTAGATAGCAGAGCAACAGTAATATCCCATTACTATACATGCGTACACAACTAGTACCAATTTTGAGTTTTTGGTTAGAGGTAGTCCTCAAATTACAACCACAATTGAGCTCAAAATTTCCCTTGCTAAACAAGACAGTTGTTAAGTGAGTTTTGCCTTATTTTATGATTTTTCTTGCCACGGTTGTTAAATGACTCACTGCAGTAGCTAAGTTAGTAACATGGTTATTAAGTGAATCTGGCTTCCCCGTCGACTCCGGTTGTCAGAAGATCACAAAAGTTGATCATGGGACTCTGAGACACTACAGCTGTCATAAATACATGGCAGTTGTCAAGAGTCCGAATTTTGATCACACGCTCACAGGGATGCTGCAACAGTCGTGAGTCATGAGTCATTTTTTTTTCAGTGCTGTCGTAACTTTGAACAGCCACTAAATGAATGGTTATAAGTCAAGGACTACCTGTATTGCACTCCTTTCTGTGTCCAGCAACCTAGAATGTTGTTTTTCCACTCCCAGCCTCCAGCAGGCTAGTAGTAGATTCTGCAAACCAGTAATCCTTGGTAATGTTTTTGTAAAAACTGGCAAAAGTGACACACTCTTTTTGTAAACATCCTTTTAGTTATTTCACGGCCAGTACCATATTTTTTTTTTTTTAAATACAAGTCATAAACATAACAGTAAAGGTAGCTCAAAACATTCCATAAAGTTAAGAAGCCTCGCTCAATAATTAAATTTGTCAAAATGTCAAGGATCAGTGAAGATTTCCCTATGGAAAAAAGTACTGTACACTGAGCCAGAGAGGAAGAACCCTTTCAAAAATTGAAGCCGGACAGAATAGCATTAAAGACATTTTATTTTGCTATAAATTAGAAGTTTCAAATCCCTAATCAAAGCAGATGACATGGTCACTGACTCATTGTCTATCTGCAACAGAAAAATAGTAACTCAACAGTCTTAAAAACACAATAAATATGCATCATTTCAAGTGATTGAAACTACCTGTTATAGGTAGTCCTCACCTTACAACAGTTCATCTAGTGCAGCGGTTCTCAACCTATGGGTCGATCGACCATTTCACGGGGGTCGCCAAGCAAGGCTGTCCGCCATTTTTCCCCCCTTTTCCGGCGGGTGCCTTACCTCCCTTGAGCTGGGCCAGCTGGTGGTTGGCCTGCTCCGTCTCTGCCACTTGCCAGCTACGCCTCGGCTGGCACAGGGGGCGGAACCACGCATGCGCGGCGCTCCCGGGTAGGGAAAGTCCTCGACTTACGACCGGTTGGGTAGTCCTCGACTTACGACCGGTTTAGTCCTCGACTTACGACCGGTTTAGTCCTCGACTTATGACCGGTTGGGGGTCGCGGCATTAAAAAGGTTGAGAACCACTGATCTAGTGACAGTGCAAAGTTATAACAACATTTTAAAATTCAACTTATGCGGTTTTTCAAACTTATGACAGTTGCAGCATCTCCACAGTCATGTAATCAAATTCAGATGCTCGGCAATTGACTCATATTTATGATGGTTGCAGTGTTCTGGCGTCATATGATCCCCTTTTGCGACCTTCTGACAAGCAAAGTCAATGGGGAAACCAGATTCACTTAACAACCTAACTTAACAACTGCGGTGATTCACTTAACAACTGTAGCAAGAAATGTCATAAAATGGGGCAACACTCACTTTTAACAACTGTCTCACTTAGCAACAGAAATTTAGGGCTCAATTGTGGTTGTAAGTTGAGGCCCAGCTGTATTCTACATCACTACTCTTCAAACCTAGTTACTCAATGCAAGCTTTCCTGAAAGACAGCTTGCCTATTATGTCCTATGAACCGTCTCTGCAATGTAACAGAATTGTTCAGAGTGTAGACCACTCACTCATGCAGGATAGCTATCATATTATGGACTGGCCAGCTTTATCCTGGAGCTTGCTCAAAATCCCTGAAAAAAACCCTGAAAGCAGGGAGTTTTAAAAGCATTAATCTACATCCTCACCAACATAATTGGGATACAGTTTGAGCTTCAGTTTTAGTAGTACAGGTAATCCTCGACTTACGACCACAATTAAGCCCAACATTTATGTTGTTAAGTGAGACATTTGTTAAGTGACCTTTGCCCCATTTTATGACCTTTCTTGCCACAGTTAAGTCAATCATCGCAGTTAATAAGTTAGTAACCTGGATGTTAAGTGAATCGGGCTTCCCCATTGACTTTGCCTGTCCGAAGGTCGCAAACGATGGTTGTACGACCCTGGGACACTGCGACCGTCATAAATATGAGTCAGCTGCCAAGCGTCTGAATTTTGATCACGTGAGGACAGAGAGGTTGCAAAGGTCGCAACTCTGAAAAACAGTCGCAAGTCACTTTTTCAATGCCGTTGTAACTTTGAACAGTCACTAAACGAACTGTTGTAAGTCAAGGGCTACCTGTATTTCCTTTAAGCCAGACATGTCAAACACAAGGCCCGGGGGCCGGATGTGGCCCACAAAGTGGTTTCATGTGGCCCGCGAAGCCATCCTGGAAACAGTGAGGGAACGGCCCCCGCTGCCTTGGCCCTGGCCCAGGCCGGCCAGGAACCAATGTACAATTTTGTGGTGGCCATCTATGCTGAAACGCATTCAGTCTTAGCTCCACAAGGCCATCCGGAAACAACGAAGAACCAGCCCCTGCCATGTTGGCCCCGCCCCCTGGGTGCATGCTGGGGAGGTGTCACCCTTTGTGAGGAATGAAGAAATGGACCATGCCTTGGCGCTTGCCCCGGTCCCATCCCCTTCGGCCAGAGACCCTCAGATCTGTCCTACTACTGCCCAGGCCCCCACAGGCACCCTTGACGCGAACGATGTACAGCTGGCCATGCCCACCCAGTAGGCCACACCCACTCCATCCACACCCACCAGTAGGCTGTACCCACCTTGGCCACACACCCCGTCCCCCACCGAGGGCAACCGCAGTGCTGATGCGGCCCTCAATGAAATTGAGTTTGACACCCCTGCTTTAAGCACTGTCAACAAGAAAAGCTTGGATACATGTAATGGTATGTGGGAAAGACTTTGGGAGACGGGGCAAAGAGATGCTGCCTGGGTAAGTATCAGATAAGGGAGGGCAAAGCCCTCAGCCGATAATGGGTGGAGAAAAGAGATTGAGAAAGGAACCCTCCCTAACTTATCAGACGGTAAAAAAGAGATAACAGATTTGTATTTTCAAACCTGCAAGATTACATTAATGTAGCCTTACAATACAGTAGTCCTTATGACCAGCGAGACAGTGGTTAAGTGAGTTTTGCCCCATTTTACAATCTTTCTTTCCACAATTGTTAAGTGAATCACCGCCGTTGTTTAACTGTAACACAGTTGTTAAATGAATCTGGCTTCCCCGTTGACTTTGCTTTTCAAAAGGTTGCAAAAGGTGATCACAAGACCCCGGGACTCTGCAACTGTCACAAAAATGAGCCAAGAATCTGAATTTTGATGACATGACCATGGAGATGCTTCAACGGTTGTAAGTGTGAAAAACGGTCATAAGTCATTTTTTTAGTGCCTTTGTAACTTCGAACGGTCACTACACGAATGGTTGTAAGTCGAGGACTACCTATAAAGTAGGCTTAGGTCATCTGGTCATGTTTCCTGTCTCATCTACCTGGGAAGGCTGACAGTTATGGGACACTAAAATAATACCTGAAGACATGAAAAACTAGGAATCATAGGCCACAATACAATATGAGCATTAATTGCTTAATTAATGGGACACACAATCCAAATCAATCCTTTCCACCAGGGTTTATTCTTCTTCACAGTATCTTAGGTAAATGTAAGTAACACCAGAAAAATCACTAACTCACCAAAGCATATTACAGTTAAGAATTGACAGAAGATAGCATTTCCGGGTTGGAAACAAATTATATTTATCTTTTTTAGCAGCCCAACTTGTTTCATGCTGGGCTCAGAGGCAAGAAAAACCGTTCCTTCTTCCATTAGTCTGAATACTTGCAAATATAAAATCAGTCATCACCAGCAGCAAAAACTTTAAAGAGATTATTTGAAGAAAAAAAAGTAGCCAACAAAAAATAGATTTGATAGGCAGCCATTTCTCTCCATAGACAGTCTCAACCACAGTATGTGAATTGACCACTGAGTTGTTTAGCAGTTAGCATCAACAGCGCTTTATTTATTTGATTTGACTTTTATCCTGCCTTTATGACTTTATAAGTAACTCAAGGCAGCCAATATACATCATACACTTTCCTATTTTCCCCACATCAACAAATTGTGAGGTGAGTTGGGCTGAGAGCGCGCGACTGGCCCAACCCAGCTTTCATGCCTAAGGCGGGACTAGAATTCACCGTCTCCTGGTTTCTAGGCCAGCACCTAAACCACTGCAATGCTCTGAAAAAACAGGATGTCCACCAGCAAACAAATCCTCTCCTTCAAATTCTCAGTGAAACATGGAAGAGAAAAGTGGTCTCAACGTCATAATGAACCTACAACTAGCATAAGTTTTGGTCTGCTGTAGACCACAATATGAGAAGCGACTTTCTCCTTCCTGATGTAGTATAAAGAGGTAACCAGTGCAAGTTTACTATTGGAGAGCTTTAGAGTAGGTCCTAAAATGCAGACTTCTTTAGATGCTGTATGTTTCATATCCTTACGTGCCAAGAGATATTATCCTTTCAGTCCTCAGAATGGTCCAAAGAATTTAGAGCAAGGGGCCGTGAAAACACAAATGGCTGCCTACTAAGACAAGATGCAATTTTGAGCCTCTGTGCAAAGGAGATCGTTCAAATAAAAATGGAAACACACTGTTTCAAGGAAGGGAAGAACACAATCACTTAAAGTTGGAGTTGACTGGACCCACTAGGCTCCTCAGGAAGAGGTGATTTAGACGGCCCACTTGAGCACTTGATGGATCCACAGGGTTTCCAAACTACTCAAGGATCTCAAAGGTACTTCTGTCAAATGTTGTGTTAACCTCTGAAATACAGAGGTGAACAAGGTACTATACAAGATTGGCCTTAATGGTCTCTCTCCCTGCCCACCAATCCTAATCAGTTTCGTGTTTTTCTAAAAAGCAATGGAAAATGACTCAGATGAAGAGATGCCTAGAGCAATGCTAGGGGGGAAAAATGAAAAGTGCAACCACGAACAGTTATGAGCTCAAATCTGAACCTACAAGGCCGATAAGGAAACAGGTGGCTTCCCTGCCTCACTTGATTTGTAGGATATCATGCAACTGCACTAGTCCAAATTTAATAAAAAGAAGGGTCTGGAACAGCCTATTAGTATGTGTTACACTTAACTGACTAAACATTTGGAGGATAAAACTGCTCATACTCATTGGAGGAGCAGGTGGAGACTGTGGCCGAGACAGCCTTTTTATGCTACAGCTAGTGCACCAATTGTGATTTTATCTGGCCTAAGACACACTGAAGCCCATCACTCATGCCCCGTGGTGGCGCAGTGGTTAGAATGCAGTATTGCAAGCCAACTCTGCCTATAGGCAGGTCTTCGATACTGACCTGCCCAAGGCTGACTCGGCCTTCCATGCTTCCGAGGTCGCTAAAATGAAGACCCAGGTTGTTGGGGGCAAGGTGCTGACATTATAAACGGCTTAGAGCAGTGGTTCTCAACCTTTTTAATGCCACGACCCCCAACCGGTCGTAAGTCGAGGACTAAACCGGTCGTAAGTCGAGGACTAAACCGGTCGTAAGTTGAGGATTACCCAACTGGTCGTAAGTCGAGGACTTTCCCTGCCCGGGAGCGCCACGCATGCATGGTTCCGCCCCCTGCGCCGGCCGAGGCGTAGCTGGCAAGCGGCAGAGACGGAGCAGGCCGACCACCAGCTGGCCCAGCTCAAGGGAGGTAAGGCACCCGCCAGAAAAGGGGGAAAAAATGGAGGACAGCCTTGCTTGGCGACCCCCGTGAAATGGTCGATCGACCCCAAATGGGGTCGCGACCCATAGGTTGAGAACCACTGGCTTAGAGAGTGCTTAAAGCACTATGTAGCGGTATATAAGTATATAAGCAGTATATAAGTCTAAGTGCTATTGCTAAGAGCTATCTGTACTATTAATTTCCTCCAAAAGCCTTTCAAAGCCACCCAAAAACTTCAGCTGGTATAAATGAAGAGTTACAAACATACTGCCCTGTTATATCCACTGCTGAGGGAGCTGTACTGGTCGCCAGTATGTTTCAGGTGCAAGGGAAGGTGATGGCTGTTACCTTTAAAGACCTGTTTAAAAGATCACCTTTCCTGAACAAACTCTGACCCTCTAACACAGTGGTGGCGAACCTATGGCATGGGTGCCAGAGGCGGCACTCGGAGCCCTCTCTGTGGGCACACGTGCCGTTGCCCCAGCCTTGCCTCCCCCTGCGACCCCCTCCTCTCCAGCAGCCCCCCTGAAGGAGACTCGCCCTCGAGCGTGGCCCACACGGAGCAGCGCAGCCAAGGACATGGCAGCCAGACAGTATAGACAAGACTCTGTCCTCACACTCCATCGTGCACAGTTGATGCTGCAGGGCGCGGGCAGAGGGTGTGGCCGTCATAGCGCTGCTGGGCTGCCTGGGTGATCTGCGGCGGGCCCTGGAGGCGGTGAGTGGTCCTGTGGGCAGGCGGGGTGGGGGATGGGGGGGAAGAGTGGGGCGGGCAGGGGGGTGGAGCGGGGGCAGGGCCAGTTTTTGGGCACTCGGTCTCTAAAAGGTTCGCCATCACTGCTCTGACACTTAACCCTAACTGTGGGCTTTTTCGACGAGGGATCCCCACCTTTGGGATAGCCTACCTTCCTTTTTTTTCCAGAAGCTTTTAAAAATATGGCTATCCCCTGTTGGGTTTGGGATCTGTCTAGTGTTGAGCTACCATCAGTAGTATTACTGCAATCCCTCTACTTTGAGATTTCTTTCCTTCACCCCTTCTCTTCTGGAAGATCATTAAGCAATTACCTGGTTTTTTTTTAATAGTATTGTATTTATGTCATTGGGTTTTGTACAGTTTTATCTTTTAATATTATAAGCCACTTAAGGGTTGCCTTGCGGTAAGATGGATGGCTAATAAATTTTACAAACAAACAAACAAATCGCCACTATTCTAGAATGCTTTTACAAATGATTCCAATTGTCATCTGGGAGATTTCTATTAAGTGTGTGTTTGTTTTGTTTTTTTATTCTGTATTTACATGTATTAATGACTTCCTGTTTACAAAAGATTTAAACCATGAAAACAAGATAATAAAGACAACAAGAAACAAAGAAAGGGTAAGAGATGGAAGGATAAGAAACAAATGGAAACAACCGCAGTTAAAAGGAGGCTTCAATCATCTTCACCTAAAGCAGGGGTCTTCAAACCTGGCCCTTTTTATGACTTGTGGACTTCAACTCCCAGAATTCCTCAGCCAGCGTGCCTGGCTGAGGAATTCTGGGAGTTGAAGTCCACAAGTCATAAAAGGGCCGAGTTGGAAGACCCCTGACCTAAAGGTCTGAGTGAAGAGCCGGCTCTTTATGCCCCTTTGAAAAACCAGCAAGGTGCAGTCATTTGGATTTGGGGAGGAACCTTATTCCATAGGGCAGGTAACTGCAACAGAGAAGGCACACAGCCAGGATCCCGATAGATGGTATTGTTTAACTTAAGGCAGACATGTCAAACACAAGGCCCGGGGGCCGGATGCGGCCCGCGAAGTGGTTTCATGTGGCCTGCGAAGCCATCCTGGAAACAGTGAGGGCACGGCCCCCGCTGCCTTGGCCCTGGCCCAGGCCAGCTGGGAGCCAATGTACAGTTTTGTGGTGGCCATCTATGCTGAAACGCATTCAGTCTTCGCTCCACAAGGCCGTCTGGAAACAGCGAGGGACCGGCCCCTGCCACGTTGGCCCCTGCTCCTTGGGTGCATGCTGGAGAGGTGTCACCCTTTATGACAGTGGTTCTCAACCTTTTTAATGCCGCAACCCCAACCGGTCGTAAGTTGAGGACTAAACCGGTCGTAAGTCGAGGACTAAACCGGTCGTAAGTCGAGGACTACCCAACCGGTCGTAAGTCGAGGACTTTCCCTGCCCAGGAGCGCCGCGCATGCGTGGTTCCGCCCCCTGCGCCGGCCGAGGCGTAGCTGGCAAGTGGCAGAGACGGAGAAGGCCGACCACCAGCTGGCCCAGCCCAAGGGAGGTAAGGCACCCGCCGGAAAAGGGGAAAAAAATGGCGGACAAAACAAATGGCAGACAAAAAAAATGGCGGACAGCCTTGCTTGGCGACCCCCGTGAAATGGTCGATCGACCCCAAATGGGGTCCCGACCCACAGGTTGAGAACCACTGCTTTATGAGGAATGAAGAAATGCACCATTGCCTGGAAGTGGCCAGCAAATGACCCTCGCCTATTTCACATATCCTGCTTGATGGGCTCCGGGGAAGGGGTTTCAGCAGGCTCTTCCAGTGGACTATGCTTTGGCGCTTGCCCTGGTCCCACCCCCTTCTGCCAGAGACCCTCAGATCTGTCCCACACCTGCCCAGGCCCCCACAGGCACCCTTGACGTGAATGACGTAGAGCTGGCCACACCCACTCCAGCCACGCCCACCCAGTAGGCTGCGCCCACCCTGGCCACACCTATCCCCCCCCCAAGGACAACCGCAATGCTGATGCGGCCCTCAATGAAATTGAGTTTGACACCCCTGACTTAAGGAGTCTGGAATGCTCCAACCCTGACAGACCAAACTGGCCCAGCAGATGCTATGGGAGATAGGTGGTCTTTAGATTAACCAAGCTCTCTGCCTTGTAGGGCTTCGTAGGAACAACCAGTCCCCAGAAGTAAACTGGAAACCGGTGCAGCTCATAATGCAAAGGTGTTACATGGGCATACCAAGGCATCCCCAACAGTGCCTATATTGCTGCATTCTGGAACAGCTGAAGCTTCTAGGGTGCAATTCAAGGGCAGCCCCATGGAAACTAATCAAGGAGAGAAGCAATCTAGAACTAAGGAGAAACTTCCTGACAGTTAGAACAATTAACCAGTGGAACAGCCTGCCTCCAGAAGCGGTGAATGCTCCAACACTGGAAGTTTTTAAGAAGAAACTGGACAGCCATTTGTCCGAAATGCTATAGGGTTTCCTGCCTGAGCAGGGGGTTGGACTAGATGACCTTCAAGGTCCCTTCCAACTTTACTATTATTATTATTATTATAGTCATTGTTGCAGCAAGTTTTAAAAACTGCCCAGAAATAACCTTTTTTTTTTCTATTTTACTAACCTCAAAAGTATACCAAGGCAAGAGTGTTTGAATCAAGCTACCAATAACTCAAGGAAACATTTTGAAAAAGATGAGAACATTATACTAATCTTTCAAATTTACTTCCACCCTTGATTTGCAAACACAGTGCAAGTGTTTTTAGCAACAGCAAACATCCATAGTAAAATATGGGAAAACCCAAACTGCACTTTGTACTTTAATTTCCACATTCTATGTTAGCACATAAAGTTCTCTGCGAAGAGATTTAAATCTATACTCCTGTCCAAACATACACACCTGGAATTTTTCATTTGATTACGTATAAAAAAAAACAACAACAAAACTTTAATATGGTTCTTCACCATGGAAGGTTGATTAGGTAATCATTTCTTACAGCGTAACTACTACAAAATTGCAACCTATTTTATGTAAGGCAAATCATTTTTTTTCCTCTGCTGGAGAACTGAATGATCAATTTACCTTTTACTTCTGAAATCAATTAATTTGCATTGCACTGAACTGTGACTATCACAAGTGGCAAATTAAGGTTAAAGTCATCTAGGCAAGATGGGCAACATCACAAGTCTAATAAAGACTGAAAATGTCCAACATAAATTGTAACTGACTGTCAATAGAACTATATGTTGTAATTGACGGTAGCCAGAAAAAACTAGAATGTAGTTAAAAGTAATTTCCATAGTACAGAAAGAAAAGAATGCAAAGCAGTTCTCTATAAAAAGGCATCCTTCAAATGGGTTGAATTTTAATTTCTACAAATGCCAAGCCACTGTGAGATCATGGAAATTCAACTCTTCCAGAGAATTTCATTTTTAGAAGTCCTTGGTGTATAGCATGCCACACAAGGATTTGAGTCTTCATGCCATATGCATAAATTAAAAGCCATATCCTAAAAGAGCTTAATCAATCCATACTTTACAAAGATATACATTAACCTTAAAATAGATTTTTAAAAACAGCATTAAATCTCTGACTCAAGAAAGGAAACTATTTTCTTTAAAGGAGCGATAAATATTTGTTTATTGCAGAAAGTGATAATTAATAATCTAGTCACATAATATGAGAATATTTGCACAACAGTAAGCCTCGAGCTCCAGAAAATGCATTTAGAAACAACTGACATCTTTAATTTTACCACTGAAATTAAAATCCAGTCAGGCAGTTTTTCAAAGTAAGAAATGTAAAGCTGTTGGAAATATAAAAGTCACAGCTGCAGAAATAGGTTTTAAGAATGCTTCAGTTTCCTAACCGAGAAACTCAAACCTCATTCATCAAGGCTATAATGGCAACTGGCTGCAACTGATCTCACAGTTAACAACAAGAAAAAAATAAGCATTCAACTTCATCAGCTCTCTGTGATTAAGGAACAAAAGATAATTATGCCAAAGCTTTCTTTTAGGCAAATTTTTCAGATACTAATTTTGCAATCCAAGACAGACTTTGCACATAAAAATTGTGTCTCAAAATGCTGAGTCATCATGGGATCATTTTCTAGGTGGAAATATATTCAAGAAGTCAAGCATGAAATGCCTCTTATCTTCACAGAAAGTTTAGGATGAGGCAAGAAATGTTTATTTATTTATTTATTTATTTAAAAAATGATATGCTATCTTTCAAAACTGAGGTCTCCCAGGACAGTGCACCATAGATTAAGATCCTTATGTATTTTTTAATTAAAATAATTTATAAATGCAATATACAATAAAATCTTCTCTGAAGCGTATATTTAAAATACTAATATTGAAAGGCTTAAGATAATAAAAAAGGTCTTTGCCTGATGCTGGAAGAATGATTTAAGTAGATATTTAGTGTGCCCACTGGATAGATAGTATTTCAAAGTAAATATTGAAAAAAAAATTGCTTCTAGGCAAACAATGAGTAGCTTAGCATGGTGAGGTACCCACAACAAATAAAATGTCACATGATACTGTGATTCCAAATCACAAGGGCTTTATAGGGGAGATATTGCCTGCACCCTGACCCTATCTTGACTTATTTAAGTGAGCCTTGAAAATCTGGTTCTTTCTTCAGGGTCTGAGCTATGGAATATGGCAGGCCCTTTTGGGATATCTTTGGTGGTGTTGACAATTAGGATGTTACTGTTTCCTGATGGATATCTATTTTTTCCTCATAGTTATGGTGTTTTCGATTATTTTTAATACTGTATGCTAGCCAGAGTCATTATGGAGTAAGGTAGCCTTAGGTATCTGAAAAATAAACATGACTATCCTATGTAAGTAGCCCTCGACTTACAACCATTCATTTAGTGACTGTTCAAAATTACAATGGCACTGAAAAAAGGGACTTATGACCATTTTTCATAATTATCTTTGCAGTATCCCATGATCATGTGACCAAAATCCAAATGCTTGGCAACGGGTTCATATTTATGACAGTTGCAGTGTCCCGGGGTCACATGATCTGCTTTTGTGACCTTCTGACAAGCAAAGTCAAAGAAAAGTCAGATTCACTTAACAACCCGGGTTACTAAATTATCAACTGTAGTGTTCCACTTAACAACTGAGGCAGGAAAGGTTGTAAAATGGGTCAAAATGCAATTAACAACTGTCTCACTGAACAACAGAAATTTTGGGCTCATTTGTGGTCATAAGCCGAGGCTACCTGTATAGGTAATCCTCAATTTGGGACTGGAATTTGTCACTAAGCGAGGCGTTTAAATCATGCCCAATTTTATGACTTTTTTTTGCAGCTGTCATAAAGTGAATGACATGGTTGTTAAGCAAATCTGGCTTCCCCACTGCTTTTCAAGAGCCAGTTAGGAAAGAGTCACAAATGGCAATCACATGACCCCAGGACACTGCAAACGTCATAAATATATGCCAGTTGCCAAGCCCTCAAATTTTGATCGCGTGACCGTGGGGACTCTATGACAGTCGTAAGTGTGAGGACCAGTTGTAAGTCACTTTTTTTAACTTCAAATGGAAAGGCTGTAAGTTGAGGACGATTTGTAACATTGAAAGTGTGAAGCAGTGGAGGCTTTACAGAAGTTGTATGAATATAGCACCATTTTGCTGCAGTATTTTGCATGAACGCAAGTTTCTAAACAGTCTACAAGGGCAGCCCCTCAAATAATGCAATCTAAATGAAACATTTATTAGGCTACAGGATACTGCACTGAAGCCAGTATCTACCCAAGCAGGGCTATAAGTAACTCTAATCTGATCAAAGGCACTTCATAACACTAAGGACTCTTGAGCCTTATAATACCAGCGATAGATCCAAAAGCTAATTAATTCTTAATTAAATTATTTCCCTATTTAAAGGCAACCTGAAGTAAGAGTGCCCCCTACTACTGCTTCCAGAATAGGGTCTGCCAAGTTCTCAAAGAAAAGCAATTCCGTAAAAGCTTCCACTCCCTACATTCCTAATGAATGCAAATGTCATACAGAGCAGTAAAAAAGTGTGTTTATTCAGAAACAGTTGCCTCATATTATACGTGTTTGGAATTATAGCCAAAATTATTTTTTTATCCAGGAAATTATATCAAATTTCAACAACAACAAAACATATTTACAAACATATTGCACATTAAATTACATTGTGTGTGTGTGTGTGTGTGTGTGTGTGTGTGCGCGCTGGAGCACCCGGTCTACCAAGTATAGGATAAATCAGTCTGTTCTGCGTTTCGCTCCAATCTAGGAGCATGTTTTGCACATACTGTGAACACTGTAAATTCAAAATTTTTGTGGCTGACAAAGAGTTAGTGGGAGACTAGTATACTAGTCTCCCACTATCTCTTTGTCAGCCACAAAAAATTTTTTTGTGTATACACACACACACACACACACACACTCTTCAGAAAACAAAATCCAAGTACATATTAAAAGAAAATAGATGTCGATCCTATTCTGACAACAAGGTGATGACGCCCCAATCCACCTTTGCCATCTTTGACTAATTTTCCTTGCTCAGTAACGATACCATGGATAAATTATGGCTGACTTAGCAAAAACCTAGAAGGTGTAGCTAATGAAACCTTTCCAGCTTTTACGCATAGCAAGTACAAAGATAAAAGCAAATAAAGAAATTCTGCCGAGTAGTTGCGCAAAAAGCTCTAATCTGCTTTGAACAGGATGTGAACAGAACATGTCTCCACATGAGCCAGATAAATTGCCAAAGAATATGATACCTTAACATTTTTAATAAAAAAAAAAACCTAAGAGGCCCAGTAACAAAGAAAGAATATTTGAACAGAAATGTAATATACAGACACAAGGACAGTTGTTTGAACGGCAAAGGGAGAATTTTCGTTAACATGTTACTATTTTCCCCATAAAAATAGGAAATTGCTCATAAAAGGATACAAAGATATCAAACAGCTAGCATCTTAAATAATCAATGTTTCCTCTTTTGTCATATGAAGTGCTGTGAACAGTTAACTAAAATGAAACATGATTTTCATATAATCTTCAATATAAGAGAAGACAGACAGACAGACAGACAGAACACATTAAAAAGGAAATTATTTACGGAAAATTTGAAGATTTAGGCTACTTTAGAGAAAAAACAGTTCTCAAGAGAAAAAGGCAGCCTAAATCAAAGAAGTTTCTCATCTCTTGTTCCAACATACTTCTCTATGGAGGCCCTTTGAAGTTTTTTAGGAGCAACAAAGGCTTATATTGTGCCAGTGGCCTCTTTAATATAAGGTAATGTATGATTAAATTTGCATCAGCTAGCTTATTGCATGACATCTATACAGGGAGAAAGATTTTTCCCCAATTTCTCATTCAGTACAGGTAGTCCTCAACTTATGACCACAATGGAGCCCAAAATATCTGTTGCTAAGTGAAACATTTGTTAAGTGAATTTTGCCCCATTTACGACTTTTCTTGCCACAGTTGTTAAGTGAATCACTGCAGTTGTTGAGCTAGTAACATGGTTGTTAAGTGAATCTGGCTTCCCCACTGACTTTGCTTGTCAGAAGGTCACATAAGGTGATCATATGACCCCTGGACATTGCAACTGTCATAAGTATGAGTCAATTGCCAAGCATCTGAATTTTGACCATGTGACCACAGAGATGCTGCAACAGTCATAAGCGTGAAAAATGATCATAAGTCATTTTTTCAGTGCCATTTTAGCACTGAATGGTCACTAAATGAACTGTTGTAAGTTGAGGACTACCTGTATTCTCTTTCTCAGCTTAATCAATCTCAAATAATTGAGGAATTGATTAGGCTGACAAAGAGATTACAGGAAGTCCTCGGCTTACCATCACAATTGAGCCTAACTTTGACTTTGCTTATCAGAGAGTTGAAAAAGGTGATCATATGTCCCTGGGACACTGCAACTGTCATAAATACATGCTAGTTACCAAACATTTGAATTTTGATCACATGACCGCGGGGATGCTGCAATGGTCATAAGTCACTTTTTGCAAGCGAGTTATAACTTTGAACAGCCACTAAACAGTTGTAAATCAAGGACTACCTACAGTCTCTTTCTCAGCTTAATCAATCTCAAAGGATAATTGAAGATATGACTGGGTTGAGAAAGAGACTACTGTATAGGATTTGGCACTTATTTTCAAACCAGAAGAAATGTGTGGGATGCGTGTAGTGGAGAACAAGGTTTTTAATGTTACTTATGTCTTTAAATTTCACTTTTCAACTGCTTACACACCCAGAGCAAAATTCAAAACCAATTTCATAGGACAAAGGGCTGCAAAGCACTTACTACTCTACCAATGAATTCTAGCTTCTTTCCTGCCCCAGGCAGATGTAGATGTATTCTTCTCATTCTTTGGTTAACCATATTATTTGCTTGCCTATTCAATCCACTACAAAAACAAACCAAAACGAAAAAGAATGCCGGAACTATTTCCAAAAATCTAATCTTTCAAACATATTGTGCAAACGGATATCAATCTATTCTATTCACTTAATTTGATCACCAGAGCAAAAATACGCATAGCCCTCTTTACAGGCTGAGAAAAATGTGGGGAAGAGAGGCCCTATATGTGTGTGACACAATTGCCGTTGCTTTCCTAATGAGCTGTAAACAGTGTAGATGTCCTACTTTAATCCCTGTAGGGGGGATATTACCATAATTGAGCTTCCACCACCACTAGAGACCTGTACCACTGTTGCAAGGTAGCCAGGAGATAAAATAATACCACAGCCAAGAATCAGCTGCATAACTGAAGAAGTAATTTTCATATTACCTCTGGTAAATGGCTGTCTATAAGAGGAGAGACCTCAAGATTCTTTACCCAGAACTCTGACCTTGGGAAGGGGGGGGACATCCTTTTGAAAGAAAAGAAAAGACAAGAAAAGAAGAAGGAAAAGAAAAAGTTCTATAAATAAAAAAAAAAATAACAAGTGGTTATGCCAGGCTTGGTGTTGACAGCCAATGCAGCCAGCTGGCACCTTAATCCAAGCTTTCTCTCCCAGGAAAAGGCAAGATCCAGGTTATTCTATACCAGGGATTCTACTCGCTTGTTTTGAAAAGAGAAATCTTTGCCAAGAGAACCAAATAAATGACGAGAAGCTTCCCGAAGATCCTTCAGTATGGGATTTCAAATGAAACGCTTCTAGATCACGTCTCAACCTTCAATCCAAAGGTTTTCAAACTTGGCCCCACGGAAACATGTACAGTTTTGTACTGGAGAAGCTTCCTGGATAAACATTTTCAAGGAAGAAAAACCAAGAAAGTCCAGTTGCCTTTTGAACAGCACGTTTGGGAAAATCACGGCCTGGGTGACTGAGAATCCCCATAGACATGGACATTTCTGAAAGACCCCCCCTCAATAACAATGAACAAAACCCCATGGAGAAAACCACCCATCCTGCGTCGTGCATGTTCTAAAATGTTTTCTCAGTTTTCATAAGAGGTTGCAGAAGAAACTGCATCCAATTTTGGTCACCACGATGTAAAAAAGATGTTGAGACTCTAGAAAGAGTACAGAGAAGAGCAACAAAGATGATTAGGGGACTGGAGGCTAAAGCATATAAGGAACGGTTGCTGGAATTGGGTCTGTCTAGTTCAGTGGTTCTCAACCTTTTTAATGCCGTGACCCCCCCCCAACCGGTCGTAAGTCGAGGACTAAACCGGTCATGTCGAGGATTAAACCAGTCGTAAGTCGAGGACTACCCAACCGGTCGTAAGTCGAGGACTTCCCCTGCCCGGGAGCGCCGCGCATGCGTGGTTCCGCCCCCTGCGCCGGCCGAGGCATAGCTGGCAAGCGGCAGAGACGGAGCAGGCCGACCACCAGCTGGCCCAGCCCAAGGGAGGTAAGGCACCCGCCGGAAAAGGGGAAAAAAATGGCGGACAGCCTTGCTTGGCGACCCCCGTGAAATGGTTGATCGACCCCAAATGGGGTCGCGACCCATAGGTTGAGAACCGCTGGTCTAGTTTAATGAAGAGAAGGATGAGGGGGGACATGAGAGCAGTGTTCTAGTATCTCAGAGGCTGCCACAAAGAAGAGGGAGTCAAGCTATTCTCCAAAGCGCCTGAAGGCAGGACAAGAAGCAATGGGTGGAAGCTTATTAAGGAGAGAAGCAACCTAGAACTAAGGAGAAACTTCCTGACAGTGAGAACAATTAATCAGTGGAACAACCTGCTCCAGAAGCGGTGAATGCTCCAACACTGGAAGTTTTTAAGAAGAGACTTCCAACTTTATTATTATTATTAAATTGAAGCCCAACACCAGTCACTGTCTCTTTCATACTGAGCATGCACCCAGACAAGCCCCAGGAACCTACTATAAATCATCCTGATATGTGGCCATCCAATCCACATTTAAACATTTCAAATAAAACTACTTGCTGTTTCAAGCAGTCTAACAGTTCAAACCATCAAGAAATCCCTACAGGTAGCCCTCGATTTACAACCACAATTCAGCCCAAAATTTCTGTTGCTAAGTGAAACATTTGCTAAGTGGGTTTTGCCCCATTTTACAACCTTTTTTGCCACATTTGCTGAGTGAAGCACTGCAGTTGTTCAAGATAGTGACGCGGTCATTGAGTGAATCTGGCTTCTCCCATTGACTTTGCTTGTCAGAAGGTCGCAAAAGGGGATCACGTGACCTCGGGACACTGCAGCCGTTGTAAACATGAGTCAGTTGCCAAGCCTTTGAATTTTGATCATGTGACCCTGGGGAGGCTGCAATGGTCATGTGAAAAAGGTCACTTTTTGCTATTGTAACTTTGAATGATCGTTGTTGTAAGTTGAGGACTACCTGTATTAGTCAGTTTACAACTCTTTCATGTCAACCTATTTGTTTGCTGTTCTGCTGTCAAGTTAAACAAACATAATAGCCTTTTAAGTTATTTGTTCATTGCGATATTTCCCCATAATCTGCCCAGATCCTTTAATAATTCCAAATATAGTTTAGTTTCCTGAACCATGGTAGCTCTCATCTGAATACTTTCCAGTTTTTCCATGTCCCCTTTAAAATACAATGCTTAGTACTTCAAGTGAGGTCTAACCAGTACAGAATACAATGGAACTATTACCTCCCCTGATCTGAGCACAATTCTATTATTAATGCAGCCCAAAGTTATGTAGTGGCTTTTTAATTGCTGTATCACATTATTCAGCTAGTTACACATCCACCAAACCACAATACCATCTTGCTCACGTGTGCAGATCTTATCCACAGGGATGCGATGAGATTTTTGTCAATTGCTTTGCTGAGGTCAAAGTACTGTACATTACAACACATCCGCTGCGTTTCCTTTGGTCTGCAAAACTGCGACTGTTTACCAACAGAAAGTATTCTGTGAAAAAGCAGCCAATGTGTAAACAGTTCTCAGAACACAAGAAAGCTTTGAAATCACTGCTCTGAACCCATTTCCAAAATAATTCAAGCAATACAGACTTCCACAAGGAATCACCCACCCACCGCTGGAGTTCTAACGCTGCAGCAATAGTGCTTCATGCTCCAAAGCAAAACCAGAACACGCAAGAAAATGTCAAGGCCCTGAAAAAGCTGTAATTATTCCTTTTCAGAACTTTACCGCTGCTGTTTTATAATCTTCTAAGAAGGTTCAGTTGAAATGGATTATGTCATTCATTACGCGAGGCCTATCACTACAGTATACTGCCCCCCAGTTATTTTTAGCATGGTGTTCAGTAATTCTAGAAGCTACTGATACTTTAAACAGAGAACGAAAATGAATGCAACCATAGCAAAGCAAAACAAATCATGCTTAAAGCTTTTGAACCCCATGCTAGTCAGTTTCAAAACCTCGAAGAGGGAAGTCTAGAATAGCAACTAAGTAAAGAAAAATCTAGTAAAAAATTCCACAAATGTAGGCGTGTATCACACAAATCAAAGCATTTTGCTTGTTAAAATGTTTTTTTTTAACGCAAAAGCTTTCACACCGCTAAGATGAAGAAAGAAAAATATTAACAAACACATAAGCTTCTGGTTTACCTTATGTGGAAAACAGAGGAAGTAGGCTAACTGTATGTGCAAAATTAGTCTATTGCTAAAAAAAAAAACAATTACTATTATTAGTTTAGCTAGATAAGAGGTAACTCCAGTCTATGTTTTCCCGGAAGCTTGGCAACTGGAAGCTGTAAGGGTTATTAGGAAGAGTTTCAACTTGAGTCCATTCTCAGAAGATTCCTCCCAAAAAAGTTGAAACCAGCTTCTTATCTCATAGAGGGTACAGTACTTCATCTGCCTTCCTGGAAAGCACTGTTGCATAACCACTTCTGAATGTGTTAATAACCAAGGAAACTGTGAAGTAGCCTAATAAAAGTAATACTGCAGACAGCCAACAGCAGTTTTTAAGGGAACAAAATGATGGATTAAAGGTTAGATCTTATCGACCAAGGAGGTCCAAAGATTTTATAACGATATTGGGAGATTAATTTAAAAAAATGGAGAATTGCTATTGTTTTGGAATGGAACACATAGATTATACATCTATCCAACGTCACATCTGCAAGGCAATGTTGATCGTACAATAAATACATAAAATATCCAGCAACATCCCTATCTTCTGGACAACTGATATCTTTGTTGAAAAATGTTAAAATAGAATCATGAGCTCCTCAGCTGCTGAATGTTATGACTTGAATTCAAAGAGCTGTTTCATCATCTACCTAACATGCGCTGCACGTCTACGGCTTCTCACCCGCATCCACTTCACTCTTTGACGACCCTCTGGAAGGTATTGATAAGGAACAGAAAGATGGAGTCAGAATGAAAAATGCAACCCTTAGATTCACAGGTTTAATGTTTACCCTTGCAAATCAATGTGAGGGACACAGCCTAACAGGTAGAATGGACTGTTTTGCATGCAGACAATTCCAAGTTCAATTTGACTTTTCCACTAAGAATGAATGATTGGTTAAACCACTGATGGGATGAGAGGGTCTCTGGCTACAGCATAGCAATGGCAAACCTCTGACATGTTATGCCAGGAGTGTCAAACTCAATTTCATTGAGGGCCGCATCAGCATTGCGATTGCCCTTGGGGGGCTGGGTGGGTGTGGCCAGGGTGGGTGTGGCCTACTGGGTGGGCATGGCCAGCTCTACATCATTCCCGTCAAGGGTGCCTGTGGGGGCCTGAGCAGGAGTGGGACAGATCTGAGGGTCTCTGGCAGAAGGGGGTGGGACCAGGGCAGAGCCCATCAAACCAGATATGTGAAGTAGGCGAGGGCCATTTGCTGGCCACTTCCAGGCGATGGTGCATTTCTTCATTCCTCACAAAGGGTGACACCTCCCCAGCATGCACCCAGGGGGCGGGGCCGACACGGCAGGGGCTGGTTCCTCGCTGTTTCTAGACGGCCTTGTGGAGCTAAGACTGAATGCGTTTCAGCATAGATGGCCACCACAAAATTGTACATTGGCTCCCGGCCGGCCTGGGCCAGGGCCAAGGCAGCGGGAGCCGTTCCCTCACTGTTTCCAGGATGACTTTGCGGGCCGCATGAAACCACTTTGCGGGCCTCATCCGGCCCCCGGGCCTTGTGTTTGACATGTCTGCGTTATGCCATTTTTGGTGACAGGCCAGGCCTCTGTATCCTCTGGACGTTGCATCAGAAGGCCTTGCTCTCATGCAGCCTCTAAGGCAGTGTTTCTCAACCTTGACAATTTTAAGGCATGTGGACTTCAACTCCCAGAATTCCACAGCCAGCAATGCTGGCTGTGGAATTCTGGGAGTTGAAGTCCACATGCCTTAACATTGTCAAGGTTGAGAAACACTGCTCTAAGGTGTCTGGACATTATGCAAGCATACGCACATGCTTTTCTGAGGCTCCACACACAGTCTCCACAAAAGCATAGGCCTCCTGCAAAATTTTAAGAGAGTCTGGAGAGGAGAGTCCAGAAGAGAGGAGAGTCTGGAGAGGCCTCTTTTGGGAGGGGGGCGGTGGCATACCAGCAGAGGTAAGCTCTTTCCAAATTTTTGACATGCTGAGCCCAAAACGTTTGCCATCGCTGATATAGTAACTAACATGTTGGGTTAAAAACCAGAGTATGTGTGTCCTTCCTTAGGCATGAAAGCCAGCTGGATGATTTGAGGCCAGTCATTCTCTCTCAACTCATCCTACCTCACAGGATTGTTGTTGGGGGGGGGGGAAATGGGAGGCAGGAACATTAGGTATGCATACTGACTGGGGCTGACCAAAAATAAAAGGTAGGATAATAAATGCCTGCAAATTCGGCAGGCGGTAGCAAATTAGAGACAAATTCAGAGCATTCATATGGCACATTGAGATAAATTTGCCTAGATACTGGCTTAGCAATTAACAAATGACACAGGTGGTTCCAGTCCGAGTTTGTTTACAGTTTTGTCTGAATTAGGGAATGTGGTTTGTTTTCTGAGAATTGGGCTAATTCTGTCTTGTCATTTCAAAGATAAAATGGGTCCTTCTGAAAAGCAAAAGTCTGCATCAATCAACCATTAATTATACTTGATTTCTATGTAATCTTACACAGGGCCCATAAATCTGCGGTAACAATCTAACTTCCTTTACATTCTGCTAAACCAGGACTTTTTAGTAAAATAAACACTTGCATATCTCTGCAGATCAAGATAGTCCAGTAATACATCCTTTCTCTTTCTGGATGTTTTATTTCTAGCAAATAACACAACAGTGAGCAAAGCTTAAACAGATACTCCTACACATCTGTTGGCCTTTGCTCAGAAACTGTCAAGGATAAAAATAGGTTTTATGTGCTAAGTTACAGCTCAGCATTACAGCAGAGAGCCTATGCAAGTTATGACTGAACAAACTCTTGATGACAAAATAAGGAAGCTACAGATTTACCACTACAATATTTAGCTATCTCTCCTTTTAAGGAACCTCTTTTTAGCATGCACTACTCAATTCTAGGACTACAGCCTATACCCATCTCTTTTTCTTATCAAAATATTTAACAACATGTTATTTAATTACAGCATTACAAAGGGGTTTTTTTAAAAAAAAAATTAATCCCAATTAGCTTATGCTTATGATTCAACTGGCACCATAGCAATAATAATTTCTCAATTTATTACATACTATACACCAAAACTACCATAGAATTTCTTAGACAGTTGGCAAACTGAGCTACAAAACTGAATGTTCCTTTTCAAGCCTGCTTCAGTCCCAAACTTATTAGGAACCCACTAACATGCAATTTAAAAGGATATAGCTCAACTGTGATAAAGTATATGTTTCATGTACAGTATATATGTGATCCTGGCACAGCAGCTAAAACATTTGTATGGGAAGCAACAGAGAAGACCTCAGGTCGGGGTCTTAAATAACCAATAAAGGGTTAGAGGGATAAATTATCTGACACTAGGCTTGAATATTTATTTTATTTTTATTTATAAAATTTATTGGCCGCCCAACTTACATCCATCTAAGGTTATTCCGGGTGGCTTACAGTCATAAAAATATATCTACATTAAAACATAAATCAAAATATTGTATCAAGAGGAGAGGTATGTGATACTGTTCAAGTATAGATTACTAGATAATCTACAGTTAGATTCACAGTCTAACACTGGTGGAAACTTAATAATTCAAGTCCTAACCAAGGATCTAAGAATTATTAAGGTAGCATCTAAGAATATAGACAGCTCCAAGCAAGGTGAGGGTTACTGTTTGTTTTGTAAAATTAGGGTTCTCGGGTCTAATAAATTCAGCATTTCCAGATGCAAGGAAGTCTTTTAGACATCACTCCAAGAGTTCAATTCACAATTGGGAATAACAATGGATTTCTTTTTCCACTAGCGTTCAAACCTCAGTCTGCAAGTCCTGCTTTTTTTTTTTTTAATGTTTTTCCTCAATCCTAGCATTACCAGAAATAGCAGCACCAACGAACCAGACTTTCTTCTTTTCAATAACTGTTATATCATATTATTATGGTCCATCACACAATCAGCCAGATGTTTAGACTGGATTTGGCATTTTTAGCCACCTATGAAGTCCTTCGCAAAGACCTGGGATAAGGAGACGTTTGATGATGTTAAAGGTATCATCACAGGATTAATTTATTTTGATCTCTTGATCATTTCAAATATTTTACTTTCAGATCTCGGTGAAGAAAACTTAAAGCATATACTTAAACACTCATCTGATATCTATAGTTGTTCAGTTTGTGAGGTCCTTGGTGCTCTCTGAGCTTGATTATTTTCCCACAGGTGTTTTATTACCCAAATAGGACTCCAGAAGATGGTAGAGGACAGGAAGACCTGGACGAACGTTGTCCATGGGGTCGCGATGGGTCAGACATGACTTCGAAACTAACAACAACAACAAGGTAACATCCTCAGTGCCAGTTATATTTTACAGTTACATTTGTTAGTTCCCTGTAAATCCCTGAAGCAGCAATAAATATTTAAGACAAGAAGCATCTTAGAATCAAAGGAAACTTTTTCAATATAAAGGAATATCTTCTCTTATCTACTAAATCACCTGTCTATTTTGCTAAACCTACATCTGAACTGATTTTTTAGATATTTTATATTTCTTTTAGTACCTTTATAGATTTTATACATGTTCAATGCAAATGCTTTGCGCCTCAAGTTATTCAAGGCAGCTAACAAAAATTGAAATACAAAATAAAACCATGAAAATATATACATATTAAAGAAATATATCTTCTGTTCTTCCAAAAGCAGAAAAGAATAAAAGGCTAAGCTTCATTGCAGGGGGAATAAATTTCATAGCCTGGGAGGGGAAGACGTCAATACTCCAGAAAAATGAACTTGACAGCAGTGGCTTCTTAATGTCTGGACAGGTTTAAGAAAATTCCTTAGATAACAATACTAATTCCTGTGGTAAAGGACTTAGTTACCTTCTAGGTCAGACATGTCAAACACAAGGCCTGGGGGCTGGATGAGGCCCGCGAAGTGGTTTCATGTGGCCCGCGAAGCCATCCTGGAAACAGTGAGGGAACGGCCCCCGCTGCCTTGGCCCTGGCCCAGGTCGGCCGGGAGCCAATGTACAATTTTGTGGTGGCCATCTATGCTGAAACACATTCAGTCTTAGCTCCACAAGGCCGTCCGGAAAAGTGAGGAACCAGCCCCTGCCATGTCGGCCTTGCCCCCTGGGTGCCTGCTGGGGAGGTGTCACCCTTTGTGAGGAATGAAGAAATGGACCATGCCTTGGCGCTTGCCCCGGTCCCACCCCCTTCTGCCAGAGACCCTCAGATCTGTCCCACTCCTGCCCAGGCCCCCACAGGCACCCTTGATGCGAACGATGTAGAGCTGGCCACGCCCACCCAGTAGGCCACACCCACTCCATCCACGCCCACCCAGTAGGCCACACCCACCCTGGCCGCACTCACCCAGCCCCCCAAGGGCAACCGCAATGCTGATGCGGCCCTCAATGAAATTGAGTTTGACGGCCCTGTTCTAGGTGTTTTGCAACCCTGTTATTGCTGCTAGGATCACAACCATGCATTTAATATTCTTAGCAATATACTGATTAGCTTTGAGCTGTTGAATGTATAAAGCTTTTCCTTTCTCCTGTTATAGCAAATAAAAAGAGATCTCAGAAGAGTCCAGAGACGGTGCTGTTTCATTGCCACAGAAAGTCCTGAGCCAGACACAGCAAAATTGTGTGAATTTGATATGAAAATGGGAATGGTTTGGGTAGCTGTTCATCACACAATTGTGCTCTTCAGATGTTTTGGACCATTGCTACTTTGCCACTGATCAAACAATATAAAGCGTAGAAGCTTAAATCCAAAAAAACCTTAGAAAGCACCATATTGCTTGCTCCTGACCTATATTATAATCAGTGTATACTGTAATTACTGCTAATGTTACAACAAGGCTTCTACATTAACTGACTATATATTATGTTATTAAACAACCNAACTGTCAAGGATAAAAATAGGTTTTATGTGCTAAGTTACAGCTCAGCATTACAGCAGAGAGCCTATGCAAGTTATGACTGAACAAACTCTTGATGACAAAATAAGGAAGCTACAGATTTACCACTACAATATTTAGCTATCTCTCCTTTTAAGGAACCTCTTTTTAGCATGCACTACTCAATTCTAGGACTACAGCCTGTACCCATCTCTTTTTCTTATCAAAATATTTAACAACATGTTATTTAATTACAGCATTACAAAGGGTTTTTTAAAAAAAATAATTAATCCCAATTAGCTTATGCTTATGATTCAACTGGCACCATAGCAATAATAATTTCTCAATTTATTACATACTATACACCAAAACTACCATAGAATTTCTTAGACAGTTGGCAAACTGAACTATAAAACTGAATGTTCCTTTTCAAGCCTGCTTCAGTCGCAAACTTATCAGGAACCCACTAACATGCAATTTAAAAGGATATAGCTCAACTGTGATAAAGTACATGTTTCATGTACAGTATATATGTGATCCTGGCACAGCAGCTAAAACATTTGTATGGGAAGCAACAGAGAAGACCTCAGGTTGGGGTCTTAAATAACCAATAAAGGGTTAGAGGGATAAATTATCTGACACTAGGCTTGAATATTTATTTTATTTTTATTTATAAATTTTATTTATAAATAAATCCATTTAAGGTTATTTCGGGTGGCTTACAGTCATAAAAATATATCTACATTAAAACATAAATCAAAATATTGTATCAAGAGGAGAGGTATGTGATACTGTTCAAGTATAGATTACTAGATAATCTACAGTTAGATTCACAGTCTAACACTGGTGGAAACTTAATAATTCAAGTCCTAACCAAGGATCTAAGAATTATTAAGGTAGCATCTAAGAATATAGACAGTTCCAAGCAAGGTGAGGGTTACTGTTTGTTTTGTAAAATTAGGGTTCTCGGGTCTAATAAATTCAGCATTTCCAGATGCAAGGAAGTCTTTTAGACATCACTCCAAGAGTTCAATTCACAATTGGGAATAACAATGGATTTCTTTTTCCACTAGCGTTCAAACCTCAGTCTGCAAGTCCTGCTATTTTGTATTTTTTTTAATGTTTTTCCTCAATCCTAGCATTACCAGAAATAGCAGCACCAACGCACCAGACTTTCTTCTTTTCAATAACTGTTATATCATATTATTATGGTCCATCACACAATCAGCCAGATGTTTAGACTGGATTTGGCATTTTTAGCCACCTATGAAGTCCTTCCCAAAGACCTGGGATAAGGAGACGTTTGATGATGTTAAAGGTATCATCACAGGATTAATTTATTTTGATCTCTTGATCATTTCAAATATTTTACTTTCAGATCTCGGTGAAGAAAACTTAAAGCATATACTTAAACACTCATCTGATATCTACAGTTGTTCAGTTTGTGAGGTCCTTGGTGCTCTCTGAGCTTGATTATTTTCCCACAGGTGTTTTATTACCCAAATAGGACTCCAGAAGATGGTAGAGGACAGGAAGACCTGGACGAACGTTGTCCATGGGGTCGCGATGGGTCAGACATGACTTCGAAACTAACAACAACAACAAGGTAACATCCTCAGTGCCAGTTATATTTTACAGTTACATTTGTTAGTTCCCTGTAAATCCCTGAAGCAGCAATAAATATTTAAGACAAGAAGCATCTTAGAATCAAAGGAAACTTTTTCAATATAAAGGAATGTCTTCTCTTATCTACTAAATCACCTGTCTATTTTGCTAAACCTACATCTGAACTGATTTTTTAGATATTTTATATTTCTTTTAGTACCTTTATAGATTTTATACATGTTCAATGCAAATGCTTTGCGCCTCAAGTTATTCAAGGCAGCTAACAAAAATTGAAATACAAAATAAAACCATGAAAATATATACATATTAAAGAAATATATCTTCTGTTCTTCCAAAAGCAGAAAAGAATAAAAGGCTAAGCTTCATTACAGGGGGAATAAATTTCATAGCCTGGGAGGGGAAGACGTCAATACTCCAGAAAAATGAACTTGACAGCAGTGGCTTCTTAATGTCTGGACAGGTTTAAGAAAATTCCTTAGATAACAATACTAATTCCTGTGGTAAAGGACTTAGTTACCTTCTAGGTCAGACATGTCAAACACAAGGCCTGGGGGCTGGATGCGGCCCGCAAAGTGGTTTCATGTGGCCCGCGAAGCCATCCTGGAAACAGTGAGGGAATGGCCCCCGCTGCCTTGGCCCTGGCCCAGGTCAGCCGGGAGCCAATGTACAATTTTGTGGTGGCCATCTATGCTGAAACGCATTCAGTCTTAGCTCCACAAGGACGTCCGGAAAAGCGAGGAACCAGCCCCTGCTGTGTCGGCCCCGCCCCCTGGGTGCATGCTGGGGAGGGGTCACCCTTTGTGAGGAATGAAGAAATGGACCATGCCTTGGCGCTTGCCCCGGTCCCACCCCCTTCTGCCAGAGACCCTCAGATCTGTCCCACTCCTGCCCAGGCCCCCACAGGCACCCTTGACGCGAACGATGTAGAGCTGGCCATGCCCACCCAGTAGGCCACACCCACTCCATCCACGCCCACCCAGTAGGCCGCA
>NW_015391148.1:85883-95281 GCF_001527695.2 Protobothrops mucrosquamatus
CTTCAGATGTTTTGGACCATTGCTACTTTGCCACTGATCAAACAATATAAAGCGTAGAAGCTTAAATCCAAAAAAACCTTAGAAAGCACCATATTGCTTGCTCCTGACCTATATTATAATCAGTGTATACTGTAATTACTGCTAATGTTACAACAAGGCTTCTACATTAACTGACTATATATTATGTTATTAAACAACCTAACAGCTGAAGTTTTTCAGCAATAATTAAATACATTAAAGGGAAGAAAAATCATTGAAACAGAATAGGTCAAATTAAAAGTTGCTAGCAGGATACAGCAAAGCCAGAAGTAAAAATAGCAGCACAGCAAGGCTATGCAAAGCACACAAACAATTCTACTTCCTAAAATACCTGTAACCAAAAACACCACAATACAATACACAATACATCACAGTACAGATGAGTCTTGCTAGAGAACTATCCATTTGCCTCAAATAATGAGCCTAGGATTTACATACTTAATTGAATTTTATCTATAACAATAATTAAAATCAAACACTTTAACTTTTCATTCTTTATTCATTAGAACAGCTTTATCAAGAGTTTTTAATTTGGTTTCATGATATTTTATACCACTAAAGGCATCCTTGCTGCTCTCCGAGCTTGGCTATTTTCTTGCAGACATTTCATTACCCAGACTAGGTAACATCATCAGTGCTTAAGCACCAAGGACCCCTCATTTCAATCCTAAACTACAAATATTCCCTTTTTAATGCTAAAATCTTCAGAATTCTCTAAGCTGAGAGAGATGCTTGTTTTAACATCAAATCACAATACCCTCGTGCTGTATTAGTTCAAAACAACAGTGGCTATTTTATTATTGTATCTTCCATATACAGTAATTAAATTCCCAAGATGGCAATGAGATGGATCCCCCCCAGGATGCCAAACAACCAAGAGGACACCCTCAAAATACAGGCAATCCTCAACTTATAACAATTCATTTAGTGACTGTTCAAAGTTAAAGCTGCACTGACCAGTTTGACCACTGCAGCATCCCAATGGTCATGTGATCAAACTTCAGACGCTTGACAACTGACTCATATTTATAATGCTTGCAGTGTCCTGGGATCAGGTGATCCCTTTTGCCACCTGCTGACAAGCAAAAGCCAATAGGGAAGCCAGATTCACTTAACAACCGTGTTACTAACTGAACTTCAGGGATTCACTTAACAATTGTGGCAAGAAGGGCCGTAAAATGGGGCAAAATTCTTTTAACAAATGTCTCACTTTGCAACAGAAATATTGGGCTCAATTGTGTTTGTAACTCGAGGACTATCTATACATGGCGAAGAACTTAAAGGCTTTAAACATCACATGAGAAGATGCTGACATACTCACCCAAAACCAAAAACACTGGAGATTCCTTGCATGAGAGGATCTAATGCTAATGCTAAATTCAAATTCAAATTCAAATTTATTTGATTTATATATCGCCCTTCTCCCTTGCGGGACTCAGGGCGGTGAACAGGCACATTAATAAAACAGCAATACCATAATATTTAAAAATATTCAAAACTAATTAAATTATTTGTCCTGTCCTAAAACCCACTATAATAATATAAAATTATACCCAATTTAAAATTGTAGAGTTTCAGATTTATGCTAAAATCTTCCATGTACGTTATTTGCACTGATCTTTCTTAAATTCTATAAGCTTTGTAATAGGCGAGTACGATTCTGGATGTAAATTGAAAGGGAATGCCCATTTTAGACAATTGTCTAAAGATAGTGGGAACTGTGACTGCTTTCCATTTTCATTCCTATTCCCTTCTCTTATATTTGTCTGAGGATCTGTAGGAAAATAACTCTTTAGCTTTTTCATACAGGCAAGCAGTTAGAATATGTAAATGTTTAAGTTACAATAACATAGCACGTAGAAGACGCTAACTTTTCAAGGATTAAATATGACATTTCAACATTGATGAGCATCTTTATATAAAAAGCATGCTGCTGCCAAAGGCAAGCTCACGCACTACTTTGCTAGGTGATGAAAAAAAAAATAGCTTAAATAGCCTATGTTTAAATAAGTGCTTGGAAGGTGATGCTTCCAAAATTAGAGGGATTGTCCAAATGTTCTGAAGACCACTGATACCCAGCTTTACAGTTGAACTATGCCGATTTATTTTCAGACTAAACTATCACGTCACTTTCTATGTAAAGTAAAACACTCTTTTTAGAACACAACAAATTAAGTTGTTCTGGGCTATTTATAACCTCTCCTTTCCTCAAATTTTTGCCACTATTTTATCAAACCTTGTTTTAACCTTTCAATCAGGCAGGGTTTCCTGCCTGAGCAGGGGGTTGGACTAGATGACCCCCAAGGTCCCTTCCAACTTTATTATTATTATTATTTGCACTGCTTCGATTACTTTGATGTTTGGCTCAATAGAACAAACACAATGTACATGGTTGATACAGTTCATTTTAAAACTTTAACTTAAAATATTATTTTCCAAAGCACCTGAAGGCAGGACAAGAAGCAATGGATGGAAACTAACCAAAGAGAGAAGCAACCTAGAACTAAGGAGAAACTTCCTGACAGTTAGAACAATTAACCAGTGGAACAACCTGCCTCCAGAAGCGGTGAAAACACTGGAAGTTTTTAAGAAGAAACTGGACAGCCATTTGTCCAAAATGGTATAGGGTTACCTGCCTGCGCAGGGGGTTGGACATGATGACCTCCAAGGTCCCTTCCAACTTCATTATTATTATTATTATTATTATTATACTTTATTTCTTGTGTACCTGCCATATAGAATACTTTCAGGAACTGCACTTATGAATTACTGATATAGGACACTTTACATCAGCCAAATTCAGGCAATTCAAATCTGATAAGCCTATTTTGAAAGTTTCCACAAAACTCAATTTCTACAAGTTTTTTTCTCCAACTACTTTTGTTTGGATATTTAAAAAAAAAAAAGAAAAGAAAAATTGCCTATCGTTTATTTACATACAGGTAACCCGTATTACTAGTTAAAAATATAATCCTCTTAGCCTAAATAGATACTTAATTCTTGCAAGGACCTGGGGAGAAAACTGTTGACAGCAAAAAGGGGATTAATCAGCAGTGTGTGTGAATGCATAAACAACTGTGAAATGATGCACGTTATTCACTCCTACCAATTACTAGTATAATTATATTAAGAACATAAATTGGTGTGTACAGTACCAAGTCAGACTACTTGTTCATGTAGCCAATACCATCAGACAGTGAAGGGTGCCATCACCTGCTACTTAATCCTTTTAACTGAAGATGTCAAGAACTCAGTCTAAGAGCTTGTTTATGCTAAGTAGGTAAACTGTTGAAGCAAAGGCATACATATCTAGCCACTCACTCAAGATGGTAGTTTGATCAGCCAAAACAGATCCTATCTACTCCTCTAACTCATTTTCTTTTTAAATACAGCACTTCTCCTGACCCCAAAAACTTCCATTTGAAAGGGGAAAAAAGCACAGGAAGGAAAGAACACAATTGTCCTGTAGATGTGACATAACTGACAAAACTACCCGAATCTTTCACCTGCCTCACTGCCAGACCTGTAAATTCAACACATTTTCCAAACGCAGACAACGCTAGATAAAATTTCAGATACGGAAATAAAGCCATCCATACATCCTCTCGCAACATTTTTCCCAGAGAAGCCACAACATTCCAAGCGCATATACGTGGCCTTTACCACCCTGCTTGTTTTCATACTGCACCTAAAGCTGTGGCCATTGTTAACCACGTGAAAATTCCACACAGAACTAGCAGGATGTGTAGAGCCCTTCCTAGACCAACATTAGTAAAACAGCAGCGTCCACTACATGGAGCTTAAAATATAAAAAAAAATATATAATCATTTGGAGCAGAAACGAACAGTACTGTTTGAGCAAACACAACATTCCATCCTGTCTTTAAAGCCAAGCCTGTCAAAGCCAGTAAACTAGCAATAAACATTTCTAAGTAGGATATGTTAAATAAATAAATAAGTAAAACGAAGTCAAGGGACAAAATGTTAAATTTGAAGAACGGTACCGTACCATCACAAAAGGAGCACAAAAGCTTACCTGTTAGGTCATGATGAATTAGGTCTGCAAAATTGGGGTCATCACCCCACCAAAAGATCCATAGTTCTCTGCGCCCAGGCCTCTGATCTCGTCGCCACACACTCAAGACCTCGGCCTTTAGGCAACGACTGTAACTGCTTAGGATGGGATCTTCTTCCGTTACAGGGGAAAGGATCGGAGCAGACGTTGGGCCCTGCCATACGTAGCGTTTCCATTTAATCCCAGTTAAATCAGCCTGATAGAAAAATTGAACAGATATTAAGAGCAGAAAGAATTGGATGTTCTCTTTTAAAAAGTTTCAAACTTTATGAAAGGCATAGTTCTAGTGATTTCAAGCAAACTTTTCTTATTCTAATGAAGAAACACGTTGACACTTTAGAAATTACAAAATAATTGTCTTGCGGGTGAGAAACATTTGAAACCGTAGCCACTATGTTTAGTCAATCTGTGCTCCATAAAATCAGTGGCAGTGTTGTTACTCAAACACAGTAAAATTCCATTATAGGATGTAAAAAAAAAATGTTTTCAACAACGCCAGAGCACATTCCAGATATCTTTGGACTTTAATTCTCATGTCACCCAGTCTAATGATAAAAGTATTGAGAGATCTGAGTCAAAACATCTAAAAGGTTACTCTGAATGGCTCTCATTTGGTTGTATCTACTGATTATCCCCATATAAAGAACTTGCACCCCGAGAGAGTCTGCATTTGTCAGAAATGCAAACACACCTCAGCCATAAGCCCCTCATTAGCAAAGTTATTTAGTACTTGAGACATAATTAAACAGATCCAAACTGGCTTTAAATGCATGAATTCCAATAAAAGCATTAATTGCTACGATTTCTACCAGAGAGGAATGGAGAGGAAAAAGATAGCAAAATAAACTAAGACATTTTTGAAGCATAATTCAAAAGAACTTTTAAGAGAATCTTCCACCTCTTCCTTCCAGGTATGCAATACCACCACACTGCTCCTTCACAAATGGGGTCTACAAATTATCACGGAAATTGCCTGGGCTCAATTTCAACTATCTTTTATGCTCTGTTCAATATATTACTTCCCTTTCAGCAGAAAATATAGAATTTTTTTCTGCTTCTGCTCTCAATCTTGCTCACGCCATGAAATGACAGAATTTGCAACAGTTGGTGCATTTGAAATGGGGAGGGGAGAAGTAAATAGGGCAGTGATAATTCTGAGCATGGGCCAGCCTAACCCGCAACCTGTGTTCTTGCTGATGTATTCCAGCTTCTTGAATTCGGTGCACCCGCTCCACAGCAATTCACCTACTTTTAGCAACCAGACAAAGTAGCTACCACTCGGCATTTAAATAAAACTTGAGAAAGAGGTCAAAACTCTGGCTAGGAAACTCAACTGGATTCCACCGAAGAAAGAAGGAAAAACAATGTTATAAAAAAAAAGCATTGGGTTGTTGGTTTGCCTCCATCAATCCTTTAAAAATTAAAAAAAAAACCAAAACTGGAACCTACAAATAACAAGGTCCCTCCCCCAGAGGCACTTTATCTCCAATCTGAGTAGGGTTCTACTATTAGGGAAGTGGGGTGAAGGCGGAAAAGTTAGCGTGAGAAAAGGGAGGGGGGGAAGGCATGCTTTGGGCTAGACAGAATGAAAATGAGCCGAGATAAAATAAACACAAGAAATCATGTTGCTAGTGCCACCACCTACAACAACAATCACAACAACAAAAAGGCCGGAGAGAGAAAAACTAAAGTTTAGGGGGGGGGGGAATCAAGGTGATAAACAAAGGACTGGAAGAGGAAAGTGCTGGGAGAGAAAAGAAGAGTGCAAAACAGACTTGTAAGCAAATCGCCTTGCGAGAAGGAAGGAGAAGTGGGGGGGGCGGCATAGGGAGAATTGGGCGACTCCTGGCAAAGGCCTACTCCAGAGGACTCCTCCAAGCAGAATGCTAAAAATGGCTGCTTTGCTTCCATTCCCCTCTCTCTCTCTCTCCCCCCACCTTCTTTTCCTCCTCTCTTTGCTGGCGATCTCATCTCTCTCTCTCTCTCTCTCTCTCTCTCTCGGCCCCCCTCCTTTCCCTTGCACGATTTATCTCCTGCGATCTGCCCTTCAACGCCTCTTCTCCCCCCCCCCTTTACCAAAAAAAAGAAAGAAAGAAAGAAACACACACATAAAAGTAGCCACTCACCAGACAGAAAAGGTTGGAATGGCAATCTTCCAGGCTGGCCCCGTTCGGCACGAAGCAGGAACTCATCCTCACAGCCACAACCCGCACGCCATTATCCCACAAGCCTCCGACAAGAAAGAAAAGACAAGAGACAGAGCGAGAGAGCGACACACACCACACCAGACCGAGAAGGAGGGAGACACAATCAAAGGGAGGGAGGGAGGGATGGGGCGGTGTGATTGGGGAGGGGGGGGAGAAGAGAAGAGAGAGGGAGGGAGAGAACGGGCCTGTTCCTTTTCTAAAACACACACAACACACACGCACTGCAGGGAGAGAAAGAGAAGGGGTGACGAGGTTGCCCGGAGCAGGAAGAAATAAGCTAAGCCTAGGGAAGGAAGGAAGGAGGGCTTTTTCCAAACGAAAGAAAAGAAATTTCAACGCCTCCCGGGCAGTAAAAGGTGTAAAGAGAAATCCGCGGAAGGAGGGAGGCAAGGAGGGGGCCGGCGAAGGCTGGACGGGGGGGTGGAGGGGATAGTGAATCCAAAAGGGCTGGCAAAAGGCGAGAGATTTACGATCTTCAGCCAGCCAGCCAGCCAGCGAAAGAGAAGGGGGGGAGGAGGAGGAGGAGGGCGGGTGTGAAGTAATCCAGGAATCGAGCCCGCTGCTCCCTTTAGCGCCTCGTTTTTTCTCCCGTCACCCTGGATTTGCAAGAAAGACACGGCCACACGCGAAAAGGAGAGAAAGAGCGGCGGCGGCGGGGTTGAAAGCAGGCGAGCCGAGGCAGGGCCGAGCCACCCGGCCGTTCTTCTCCCAGCTGCCTCGGGCCTCCCGGCCGCTGGCCCGAAAGAAGAACTGGACGGTCGGGGAGCCCCGCAGGAGGAGGAGGAGGAGGCGCGGAGGAGAAGAGGGAACTTCCACTTCGGAGTCGGCCCGCCGCGACTTCTTCGCAAGCCCCGGCTCTTCCCCCCCTCCTTCGGCTTTTTTTTTCCCGAAGGGAAAAAGGGAAAGAGTTCGCCTTCTCTTTTTTTTTACGACGCGTATTCTCCGCCGCTTTGTTTTGTTGTTTTTTTTTAAAGAGCCGCCTTGAAAATCTTCCGACTTCCCATGGAAGCGAAATCCACGGCTGCTGGGTGTTTGGTTTTCCAGTCCGGGTGAAGGAATCTTCCTTTTTGCCTTTTTCTTTTTCTTTCTTTTTTTGCAAGGAGCAAACAGAGGAGTCGGGAGGGCAAAAAGTCAATTTCCAGTAAGATGATTAAATTAAGAGGCCAAGACGCTTTTCCAGAAAAAGAAGAAAAAAATATGGGGGGAGTTCACAATTCTCCGGTTCTCTTTGCAAATCTTTTATCCAAAACAACAACAACAAAAAAAACCCTCCTGGTCCTCGATTCAGTGGGTGAAAATATAATAAAATCGGGGGTGGATTCCTTACTTTCCCCTCGCCCCCCCCCAAAAAAAAATCTTCCAAAAGAGGAGAAAACCAACCAAATTTCGTTTCGTTTGGCCTCCAAGAGGCCAAATGCCCTCTCTTCCCCAAAGATAACTTTTTGGAAAGTGAAGAATTTTTCCCAGAATAGGAAGCTACTAATTCAGCTCCCTTTGATTTTCCCTTCTGCAAACAGCGGCCAGAAACTTCCTTTTTTCAAACGCTGAAAGGAAGGAAAAAAAATAAAAGAGAGTGGATCTTTTTTCCCAAAATGATAAAAAAAATAACCACGAAGGGTCCTCAATTCAGGCCGTTTTCCATGCAATGAATTCTTGGAGGAATTGCTGCCCCGCGATGGGGTTTTGCGGGTGGGGTGGGGGAAGTTTTTCTCTCCCCCTCTCAAGAAATATGGACTGGAAACAGGATTTTTCTTTTTTTGGGTTAATTCCTTTAACTTCGCCCCCTTTTTTTTTTTCCAGGCACTGGAACAAATGGAAGTTTGTCTTCAAGCCTTTTCTTTTTCCTCAAGACACCCCCCCCCCAAAAAAAAACCCCTATGAAACTTTTTCTTCTTCGCACCCGGGAAGAAAAGCAGAAAGAGGGAAATCTTCGAGAGAACTATGTATTTAAAAAAAACAAAAAAAACAAAAATCTGGAATAACAATCAGCCACTTGGAAAAGCTCTTGCTCTCCCCCCCCTTCAGAAACGTGAGGGAATCTCTTCTTTTCCAGATATTTTTTTTTAAATCCTCCAGAGACTTTGAGAAGAAGAGATCTCGCCGAGGGGAGGGGAAGGCCTCTGGGGGTTGCCCCCACCTCAAAATAAAAGGAGGGGAGGGTTATAGAGTTTTTTTAAACAAAAATAAGGGTGACTTTTCAATATAAATAACGTCTCGGGCCTCCCCGGAATAGGAAACCGGGTCCTCTTTTCCTAAAAAAAATTAAAATTCCTGAGGCGATTTGGGGGCTCCGGCGTCCTTCCCGAAGGCTTTTTGACAGGTGAGGACCGAGGAGACGACTTCGGGAGGGGGGGGGAAGAGAGAAAAATAAATCCACCCCCCCGGCAAGCAAGCGTTTGTTTCCTCTTCGGTTCCTCGCCGTCTCTTCCCTCAGCGGTGTCTCTGTCGGCGGCTTCCCAGCCGAGGCATCCTGAGCGCCGGATGCCCTTCTCCGCCTCCTCCTGCGCAGCCGCCGCCGCCTTCGCCGACTCGGCCGTCTCCTTCAGTGGGTCTCCCCCATGCCGACGACGACGACGCTTCCCCCCTTTCCTCCCTCAATATTCGGGCTGTCTCGGACGACTCCCTCCCCTCAGAGCCTTATTTCGGCCAATTTTTTCCCCTCAGTCTCGCCTCGCTTCTCTAATGGCGGCCGCGACCAGGCGAGCGTCGGAAGGGAGCGACTCCGCCCCTGCGCGCCATTGGCCGCCTTCTTTTAGAGGCCTTCCCCCTCAACCCGACTTCGCCTCCGCGGATTGGACGCGCGGACGTCACGTGGGAAAGCCGCCCGCCATTGGCTGCTCGAGGAAGACGAAAGGGGCGGAGCCGAAGGACGGCGGTATAAAAAGACGAGAGGCAGGGCCGTCGGTGTTTGACGCTCGATGGAGGCGGTCGAGATGTGGAGGCCGGGAAGAGGGGAGAGCGAAAGGGAAGACCAGGGAAGCCCGGCGGGTCAGCTGGCATGAAAGGCGCCTGAGGAGCGAGCGCCATCTAGAGGGCCGGTGGAGGGATCGCAAGGGAAAATCCGAGAAGGGTCGTGG
>NW_015391148.1:98265-99866 GCF_001527695.2 Protobothrops mucrosquamatus
TGGCTTTTCCATCAAGCGGGATTGGCCTAGGGGGGGATTTTATAGGGATTTTAAAGGGATTTTATAATATCAAATTTAATACAGGTTATTTAATATATATTTTAATTTGGCTTTTAGAGATATTTATTGTATTGTATTGTTTTTATTTACCTGTAAGCCGCCCTGAGTCCCTCGGGAGAAGGGCGGGGTATAAATGGAAATAATAAAATAATAAATAAATAATAAATAAATATATTCTGTTTTGATAATAAAGCCAACTGGTTATAATAATAAAGTTGGAAGGGACCTTGAGTGAGGGGTTCTTGCCGGCTGCCTTGAAAGAGGCGGTGGTGAGGCCCCTCCTCAAGAAGCCCTCCCTGGACCCGGCTGTTTTGGCCAACTACCGTCCTGTCTCCAACCTTCGCTTTCTTGCGAAGGTTGTTGAGAGTGTGATGGCACGACAGCTCCCTCAGCACCTGGAAGAAACTGTCTATCTAGACTCGCGCCAGTCCGGCTTCCGGCCTGGGCACAGCACGGAAACGGCATTGGTCGCGTTGGTTGATGTTCTCTGGAGGGCTCAGGATAGAGGCTGCTCTTCTATCCTGGTCCTGTTAGATCTCTCAGCGGCTTTTGATACCATCGACCATGGTATCTTGTTGCACCGGTTAGAGGGGTTGGGTTTGGGGGGCACCGTCTTACGGTGGTTCTCCTATCTCTCGGACCGGTCGCAATTTGTGTTGGCAGGGGGGCAGAGGTCGACCTCGAGGTGCCTCACTTGGGTACCACAGGGGTCGGTCCTCTCGCCTCTCCTGTTCAACATTTATATGAAGCCACTGGGTGAGATCATCTGTGGTTTCGGGGTGGAGTTTCATCAGTACACAGATGACACCCAGCTGTACATCTCCACCCCGGACCACCCCAACGATGCTGCGGAAGTGATGTCCCGGTGCCTGGAGGCCGTGCGAGTCTGGATGGGGAGGAACAGGCTTCGACTCAACCCGTCCAAGACCGAGTGGCTGTGGTTTCCGGCGTCACGTCATAGCCAGTTGGTTCCATCTCTGGCTATCGGGGGCGAGTCATTAGCTCCTGCGGAGAGGGCCCGCAACCTGGGCGTCCTCCTGGATGCTCGGCTGTCTTTAGACGATCATGTGACAGCCGTGGTCAGGGGGGCTTTTTATCAGGTTCGCCTGATACACCAGTTGTGCCCCTTTCTGGATCGGGACGCCCTACGCACAGTCACTCAAGCCCTCGTTGTTTCCCGCCTGGACTATTGCAATGCTCTCTACATGGGGCTCCCCTTGAGGTGCACCTGGAGGCTCCAGCTAGTTCAGAATGCGGCTGCGCGGGGGATTTTGGGGGCCTCTAGATGCTCCCATGTAACACCTCTCCTGCGTGAGCTGCACTGGCTGCCGGTGGCCTTCCAGGTGCGCTTCAAGGTGTTAGTAACAACTTTTAAAGCGCTCCATGGCAATGGACCTAGGTATTTGCAAGACCGCCTCCTACCAAATATCTCCCTTCGACCAGTCCGCTCCCACAGAGAGGGCCTCCTTAGGGTACCGTCGGCCAGCCAATGCCGGCTGGCGACCCCCAGGGGGAGAGCCTTCTCTGTGGCAGCTCCTGCC
>NW_015391149.1:0-4378 GCF_001527695.2 Protobothrops mucrosquamatus
TCTTTGGACAGCACTGGCTCCCTCGGCTAAGAAACGGAGATGAGCACATTTTAATTTTGAAACGTTACAGCGTATTTTTACTGTCATTTGGAGTGCCCGTAAATTCTATTTTTGAAATCTTTGACAGACTGGACACGGGAAATCTTTACTTATACACAGTGCGCACATCATTGCACAGATAAAATATTGTTAGCTCAGGGTTGAACTGTGGTTGAAGACATATATCGTTGTCTTGACACTGGTACCTGCGTTGTCCTGAGCTGACAGAAAATATTTTCTATAAGGGTTTTGAAAGAAATGCTTTGAAATTAGAATGAATTCACTTAGACATCACTTCGTTTTTCCCCTCTCCAAAAAAACCCATCACAGGAGGGCAGCCTACACATTTTTATGTAGCCCCAAAATCAGAAACTTAATATCTTGTAAGTTTAACCTATCTTATAAGGCATTGGCTTTGAGATACAGCTGATAAACTTATGAAACTTATGAAAATATATTTTTAAAATAAAATTGGTTTTAAAAGTTAGGGGGTTGGACTAAAAAACCTTCAAGCTTTCTTCCAGCCCTGCAATTCTATGATCATGCATAGCTTGACTGCTTCTGACTAGTATTTGTCTTTGAGTCAAATCAGAAATCCATTTCTAATTGTAATTGTTTGATAAGTTATAGATTGTTTCTATTATCACAGTTGGTATTTTCTTGCTACCTCTAATCCTGAAGGATATTTTGGCTTACATAATTTAAGAACTGCTAGGTTTCCCATGTACAGCTGCTTCTAATTATTAAATTTGAACTATTGTAGAATTAGTTCTGTCCCACAATTGCATTTGAACTTTGAGGGAAACAGTTGGAAAGAAGAAACTGGTTATCTATGGACTTAAGGCACTTGTTAATAACTTTACTATGCTGATATATTCCCTTAGTTTAATAACTGTCAAGATGGTTCTTTTAAAAGCCTCAAGGTTTTCAATATTTATCTGCAATACTAAAAGAACAGGGGACTCTCAGAGGCTCCATATTATAATTTAACAAGATAATTGAAAGGGCTTGACAAGGATGAAGTTCTCAGGTGACTAGTGCTATCTATGTTTCCTGGTAGAATATCTGGGAAAATCCCATTGGAGGAAAATTCCACTTTGGGTTAGGGATAGGTTATGATGAACTCATAGAGCAAAATGGATATCGCCAACAAACTCGGAGTGCTTGGGTATGGTTAGGAAGGCACTGACTTTTCCAGGCTGACCTTTCCATGTTTCCTGGTAAAAGACATGGGAAAATCCCATTGAAGGAAAATTCCACTGAGGGTTAGGTTTAGGTCACCATGAACCCATAGAGCAAAATGGATATCGCCAACAAACTCGGAGTGCTTGGGTATGGTTAGGAAGGCACTGACTTTTCCAGGCTGACCTTTCCATGTTTCCTGGAAAAAGACATGGGAAAATTCCACTTGAGAAAAATTCCACTTAGGGTTAGGGTTAGGTCACCATGAGCCCATAGAGAAAAATAAACATCGCCAAAAAACTCGGAGTGATTGGGTATGGTTAGGAGAGCACTGACTTTTCCAGGCTGACCTTTCCATGTTTCCTGGAAAAAGACATGGGAAAATCCCATTGGAGAAAAACTCCACTTGGGGTTAGGGTTAGGTTACGATGAACTCATAGATCAAAATGGATATCGCCAACAAGCTCGGAGTTCTTGGGTATGGTTAGGAGGGCACTGATTCTTCCAGGCTGACCTTTCCATGTTTTCTGGTAAAAGACTTGGGAAACTCCTATTGGAGGAAAATTCCACTTAGGGTTAGGGTTAGGTGACCATGAGCCAATAGAGCAAAATGGAAATCGCCAACAAACTCAGAGTGCTTGGGTATGCTTAGGAAGGCACTGACCTTTCCAGGCTGACCTTTCCATTTTTCCTGGTAAAATACATGCGAAAATCGCATTGGAAGAAAATTCCACTTAGGGTTAGGGTTATGTCACCATAAATTCATAGAGCAAAATGGACATCGCCAACAAACTCGGAGTGCTTGAGTATGGTTAGGAGGGGACTGACATTACCAGGCTGACCTTTCCATGTTTCCTGGTAAAAGACATGGTAAAATCCCTTTAGAGGAAAATTCCACTTAGGGTTAGGGTTAGGTTACGATGAACTCATAGAGCAAAATTGACATCGCCAACAATTTTAGAGTGCTTGGGTATGGTTAGGAGGGTACTGTCTTTTGTAGGCTGCCCTTTGTATGTTTCCTGGTAAAATACATGGGAAAATCCCATTTGAGGAAAATTCCACATAGGGTTAGGGTTAGGTTACGATGAACTCATGGAGAAAAATAAACATCGCCAAAAAACTAAGAGTGCTTGGGTATGGTTAGGAGGGTACTGTCTTTTGTAGGCTGCCCTTTCTATGTTTCCTGGTAAAATACATGGGAAAATCCCATTTGAGGAAAATTCCACATAGGGTTAGGTTACGATGAACTCATGGAGAAAAATAAACATCGGCAAAAAACTAAGAGTGCTTGGGTATGGTTAGGAGGGCACTGACTTTTCCAGACTGACCTTTCCATGTTTCCTGGAAAAAGACATGGGAAAATCCCATTGGAGGAAAATTACACTTAGGGTTAGGGTTACATCACCATGAGCCCATAGAGCAAAATGGACATCGCCAAAAAACGCGGAGTGTTTCGGAATGGTTAGGAGGGTACTGTCTTTTCCAGGCTGACCTTTCCATGTTTAGTGGTAAAATACATGGGAAAATCCCATTGGAGGAAAATTCCACTTAGGGTTAGGGTTAGGTTACGAAGAACTCATAGAGCAAAATGAACATCGCGAACAAACCAAGAGTGCTCGGTTATGGTTAGGAGGGCACTGACTTTTCCAGGCTGACCTTTCCGTGTTTCCTGGTAAAAGACATGGGAAAATCCCATTGGAGGAAAATTCCACTTAGGATTAGGGTTAGGTCACCATGAACTCATATAGCAAAATGGACATTGCGAACAAACTCGGAGTGCTTCGGAATGGTTAGGAGGGTAATGATTTTTCCAGGCTGACCTTTCCGTTTCCTGGTAAAATACATGGGAAAATCCCATTGGAGGAAAATTCCTCTTAGGGTTAGGTTACGATGAACGTATAGAGCAAAATGGACATCGCCAAAAACTCGGAGTGCTTGGGTATTGTTAGGAAGGCACTGACCTTTCCACGCTTACCTTTCCACGTTTCCTGGTAAAAGACATGGGAAAATCCCATTTGAGGAAAATTCCACTTTAGGGTTAGGGTTAGGTTACAATGAACTCCTAGGGCAAAATGGACATCGCCATCAAATTCAGAGTGCTTGGGTATGGTTAGGAGGGTCGTGACTTTTCCAGGCTGACCTTTCCATGTTTCCTGGTAAAAGACATGGTAAAATCCTATTGGAGGAAAATTCCACTTAGGGTTAGGGTTAGGTTACGATGCACTTATGGAGCAAAATGCACATCGCCAATAAACTCGGTGTGCTTGGGTATGGTTAGGAGGGTACTTTCTTTTCTAGGCTTCCCTTTCTATGTTTCCTTGTAAAATACATGGGAAAATCCTATTTGAGGAAAATTCTACTTAGGGTTAGGGTTACGTCACCATGAACCCATAGAGAAAAATAAACATCGCCAAAAAACTCGGAGTGATTGCGTATGGTTAGGAGAGCACTGACTTTTCCAGGCTGACCTTTCCATGTTTCCTGGAAAAAGACTGTTGTGATTCCGTGCCAGCCTGTGTTCCCAACAGCTGAGTCTGAGGAATCTGAGGAGGAGGTGGAGGAGGCCGTTGAGGGGCCGTCAGGGTCAGAGGGAGGCTCTGATGAATTACAGGACTCACGGCTTGATGAAGAGCCTGGCCCCTCCAGTCGTGTTTCTGATGAAGCTCAGCTGTGTGAGGAGCATGAGTCAGATTCGGAAGGCTCACACCTGGATGTGCTAATTGATGCTCGCAGATGTCGTCAAGTAGCAAGAGAAAAACAACAGTCTATGCGACTACTCCAAAGTAAAAGGAGAAGGCAATGAGAGGCAACGCCCTGGGACTGCTGTATAAAAACGGGAGGTGTGGGCATTGCTGGTTGCTGAAGGCAACCGTTTGCAAAGTGCTTCTTGGAATCCTGGTCTGTTCATTTTGTTTGCAACATGTTCCTGTGGACTATTTCCTTCCTTTGGACTTGAGGTTTGCTGTTTGTGTTTTGGACTTATTGACAGGTTTGTCACCCAAATAAAAGGGATTTTGTTTTGTTTTAAAGTCTCCAGCCTATTGTATCAGCAGGGGTTTGGTCCTTGTGCCTCTAACAAGGACGGCAATAGGCTGGGATAGAACAGTTTGCCTTCAGCCTCACCCCCTACTATCATGGAGCAGCTACGTGCTGAGAA
>NW_015391149.1:4688-7177 GCF_001527695.2 Protobothrops mucrosquamatus
TGATGGCAACCCGGACATGTTTCCTGTTTTCATGGGACAATGCCGCTTGTATATCAGTGTGAAAGCAGATGATTTCCCCACTGACCGGGATAAAGTGGGGTTTATCATAAGTATGCTCTCTGGTCCTGCAGCTCGTTGGGGCACACCCTTGCTAGCCCAACCTAGTCCATTGATGGACAACTTTGTGGGGTTTTGTGAGTACATGCGGTTAATGTATGAAGACCCCATCAAGACCCAGACGGCTACCTGGCGTTTGAAGGCTCTGAGGCAAGGCCGACGCCCCCTGCAGGGCTATATCAGCGAATTTCGGCTGCTTAGCCAGGATTCAGCCTGGAATGAGGCTGCGCTCGTGGACGCTTTCCAGGATGGGTTGTCAGAGGAGATGCTGGATGAGCTGGCCCGTGTTGATATTGCCCCGGACCTTACTGGGCTCATTCATCTCTGTCTGCGGATCGACGCCCGGCTGCAGCAGCGAAGGAGTCGCCGTGCCATCCCAGAGACCTGTACGGCCCCTGTTGTGAGTGCGACCCCGGTCCAGAGGGAGGAGCCAATGGAGTTAGGTGCTGCCAGACCTCATCTATCGGTGGCAGAGATTATTATTATTATTATTATTATTAATTTAATTTCTAATGATGAACAGGTGACGTTCAGGGGGGTTGTGTTTTTACTGTGGGGACCCTGGGCATTTGGCCGCTTTCTGCCCCAAGAAGCGACGAGGGGCGTCTGTGCCAGAGCTTGTCCCGAGACTGCCATTGGCTCCCCTATCGGGAAACGGCCCCCACCCGACCTGAAAGGCCTTTTGGGTCGGGCGTCCCGCACCTCCGAGCCACACCCTTCTGATGCTGCCCACGGACCCCCAAAACATTTGATCTTGGAGGCACGTCTGATTCTTCCTAAGTTGCCCAAGGGGATTCCTGTCCATACGTTGATTGACTCTGGGGCCAGTACGAACTTTATAGATGCAGCATTCGTGGCTCAATGGGCGATTCCCCAATGCCCCGTGGATCCACTGATGTTAGTGGAGACCATTGATGGTTGAGTGCTTCGGTCTGGGCCAATTAAGGCTGCCACGCAACCGCTATGTATGGCCATCAGTACCCATGAGGAGGCCATCCAGTTTTATATCACCTCAGACCTGCATTTCCCTGTGGTCTTGGGAATGGCGTGGCTTCGAGCGCATGACCCACAGATTTATTGGTCACAGAACATGGTCACCTTTCCAAGCTTGCAGTGCGTGGACCACACCCGCCACATCTGTGCCGGTCAGGTAGAGGGGCCCATGGGGGTCTCCTTACCCTCTGAATTGGCGGATTATGCTGATGTGTTCAGCGAGTCAGAGGCGGATCAATTGCCCCCGCACAGGCCCTATGACTGCCCCATTGACTTAGTCCCTGACGCGCCTCTCCCAGGGGGGCATTTGTATTCCATGTCGAACCCCGAGTTGGCCGCGTTGCGGGACTTTTTGGACAAGAATTTGGCCCGGGGTTTTATTCGGCCCTCGTCCTCACCGGTGTCCATACCCGTACTCTTCGTCAAGAAAAAGTCTGGTGAATTGCGGCTGTGCTGTGATTATCGGAAATTGAATGCCATCACGGTACGCAACCGATACCCGCTGCCCCTCATCCCCGAACTCTTGGACCGGCTCCATGAGGCAAAGACCTTCACAAAACTGGACTTGCATGGAGCTTATAACCTTGACAGAGTTCAGTTGGGTGATGAGTGGAAGACGGCGTTTGGTACTCGGTACGGGCACTTCGAGTACACGGTGATGCCATTTGGCCTAACGCCCCTGCCATGTTCCAGCACTTTATGAACGATATTTTCCGGGACTTGTTAGATCAGTTCGTTGTGATATACCTGGACGACATCCTGATCTATTCCCCATCGTGAGAGGTGCATCATCAGCATCTTCGTCAGGTCCTGCAGCGGCTCCGAGAACATCGGCTGCATGCTAAATTAGAGAAGTGTCAGTTCTACAAGACGACTATAGAGTTCTTGGGTCACTGTATTTCTCCTGAGGGCATCGCCATGGAACTGAGTAAAGTTGAGTCTTTGCAGAGTTGGCAACCCCCACGTCGTGTGAAGGATGTCCAGCGACTTCTTGGGTTCGCCAACTATTACCGGACTTTCATCCCCGGGTTTGCTACGACAGCCCCCCTTACTCGGCTCCTGCAGAAAAAGACTCGATTCCAGTGGGACGCTCCAGAACAACGGGCTTTCCAGGCTTTGAAGGAAGCCTTCATGAAGGAGCCCATCCTGAAGCATCCTGACCCGCAACGGCCATTTGTCGTGGAGGCGGATGCCTCCAACATTGCCATTGGGGCGGTGTTACTCCAGGCGACGACGCCCGGCGGTGCCCTCTTCCCTTGCGCGTACTATTCACGGAAATTGAATCCGGCGGAGCGCAACTATACCATCTGGGAGAAGGAGCTATTGGCCATTAAAGTGGCATTCGAGGCCTGGAGGCATCATCTGGAAGGGGCGCGTCA
>NW_015391149.1:9322-12103 GCF_001527695.2 Protobothrops mucrosquamatus
CCTGTGTTCCCAACAGCTGAGTCTGAGGAATCTGAGGAGGAGGTGGAGGAGGCCGTTGAGGGGCCATCAGGGTCAGAGGGAGGCTCTGATGAATTACAGGACTCACGGCTTGATGAAGAGCCTGGCCCCTCCAGTCGTGTTTCTGATGAAGCTCAGCTGTGTGAGGAGCATGAGTCAGATTCGGAAGGCTCACACCTGGGTGTGCTAATTGATGCTCGCAGGCGTCAAGTAGCGAGAGAAAAACAACAACAGTCTATGCGACTACTCCAAAGTAAAAGGAGAAGGCAATGAGAGGCAATGCCCTGGGACTGCTGTATAAAAACGGGAGGTGTGGGCATTGCTGGTTGCTGAAGGCAACCGTTTGCAAAGTGCTTCTTGGAATCCTGGTCTGTTCATTTTGTTTGCAACATGTTCCTGTGGACTATTTCCTTCCTTTGGACTTAAGTTTTGATGTTTGTGTTTTGGACTTATTGACAGGTTTGTCACCCAAATAAAAGGGATTTTGTTTTGTTTTAAAGTCTCCAGCCTATTGTATCAGCAGGGGTTTGGTCCTTGTGCCTCTAACAAGGACGGCAATAGGCTGGGATAGAACAAAGACATGGGAAAATCCCATTGGAGAAAAATTCCACTTAGGGTTAGGGTTAGGTTACGATGAACTCATAGATCAAAATGGATATCGCCAACAAACTCGGAGTTCTTGGGTATGGTTAGGAGGGCACTGACTCTTCCAGGCTGACCTTTCCAAGTTTTCTGGTAAAAGACTTGGGAAAATCCCATTTGAGGAAAATTCCACATAGGGTTAGGGTTAGGTTACGATGAACTCATGGAGCAAAATAGACATTGCCAACAAACTCAGAGTGCTTGGTTATGGTTAAGAGGGTAATAAATTTTCTAGTCTGCCCTATGTATGTTTCCTGGTAAGATACATTTTAAAAATTCCACTTAGGGTTAGGGTTAGGTCACCATGAACCCATAGAGTAAAATGGACATCGCCAACAAATTCGGAGGGTACTGACCTTTCCAGGCTGCCCTATGAATGTTTCCCGATAAAATACATGGGAAAATCCCTTTGGAGGAAAATTCTACTTATGGTTAGGGTTAGGTTACAATGAACCCATAGAGCAAAATGGATATCGCCAAAAAACTCGGAGTGCTTGGGTATGCTTAGGAAGGCACTGACCTTTCCAGGCTGACCTTTACATTTTTCCTGGTAAAAGTCATGGAAAAATCCCATTGGAAGAAAATTCCATTTAAGGTTAGGGTTAGGTCACCATGAACTCATAGAGCAAAATGGACATCGCCACCAATTTCAGAGTGCTTGGGTATGGTTAGGAGGGCAGTGACTTTTCCCGGCTGACCATTCCATTTTTCCTGGTAAAATACATGGGAAAATCCCATTGGAGGAAAATTCCACTTAGAGTTAGGGTTAGGTCACCATGAACTCATAGAGCAAAATGGGCATCGCCAACAAACTCGGAGTGCTTCGGAATGGTTAGAAGGGTACTGACTTTTCCAGGCTGACCTTTCCATGTTTAGTGGTAAAATATATGGGAAAATCCCATTTGAGGAAAATTCAACTTAGGGTTAGGGTTAGGTTACGAAGAATTCATAGAGCAAAATGGACATCGCCAACAAACCAGGAGTGCTTGGGTATGGTTAGGAGGGCACTGACTTTTCCAAGCTGACCTTTCCATGTTTCCTGGTAAAAGACATGGGAAAATCCCATTGGACGAAAATTCCACTTAGGGTTAGGGTTAGGTTACGATGAACTCATAGAGGAAAATTGACATCGCCAACAAATTTAGTGTCAACGCTGCAAATACTGTATATTCTTGCTTTGACAATGTGCAGAACTGTCTGGTATTTATATAGTTAAACCAGCAACCAGGAAAGAGGGAGGAGCATAAGGATAGCCCGGGAGAAAGAAACCGGAAGTAAATCATATCTTTCAAGTTGATTGGAAGATGTGAACCATGACCCTACAATAAGGGAGTGGAAATGTTTGGAATGTTATCCGTACGGAAGAGAAGCAGATCTAAGCATTCCTCCATATTGTGCTGACGTATCTGTAACATTAATAAATGCTTTTAGGAGAAAATATGCCTGAAAGTCCTTTTTAGTGTTTCGTTAATCAGACATATGACATTATGCTTAGATCTCATCTCATTCTAAACCAATATGGGGTCCCAAACCCCATCCACTGCCTCGAAGTTTGAGAGGTACTGGTAAAGATTTGGGGAACATTTGAAATGAAGCAGAACGAATTGTCTGACACCAGCTTCCTCCTAGCAGCAGCAGCTTCCCCGGGGGGAGAAGCGACAGCCGGCAAGCAGGGGGAGAAAGGAATCTGGCAGATTTCCCAGCTGGGAGCGAGGCCAAAGATATCGGGAGGGACGTCAGACTGTGATAAGCCAAGAGAAGGCTCCGGACGAAGCTGTGCAGCATTGCCAACAAAATTGGTGAGTCACAGTCCTGAAGACATAAAGAATTCCAAATTGAGGCCTTTCCAGCAACTGAGCTCACCACAGCTAATAGAAACATTATGGCAGCTTGAAGTGATGCAACTGCCAGAACTACACCTTGTCAGCTTGCAGATGGGGGAGGCCCAGCATGTCCAGCAATCATTGAGGGGCCTACAACAGCAGAATACACCACTACAAACCCCACTTGCACAGTCACCATTGGGAGGCCTGCAGCAGCAATGGGCACTACCAGCCTCCACTGCCCAGCAACAGAGAGCCCACCAACCATGGGATTGGCAGGCAGGAAGGGGCCAACTGC
>NW_015391149.1:15143-16179 GCF_001527695.2 Protobothrops mucrosquamatus
CCAATCCGCAAATTGCCACTCAACTTATACCTCGCAGGGTCCCCAATCCTGATGACCCTGGAGCAAAGAAAATAAAACGAGAACTCCTCACCGATCAATGGTTCAAAGATAATCAGGCCTCCCTAACGTGCAGGGATGGTTTGGCTTACATGGGGGGAAAACTATATTTGCCAGAAGCCCTCCGTCTTAACGCTCTCAACCACAGCCATGATGTCAAACAGGCTGGACACTTCGGATATTTGAAAACCCTACACCTCACCCGCTGACAATTCTGGTGGCCGGGGCTAAAAAAGGATGTGGAAAACTATGTAAAAAGTTGTACTATATGTGCCACAATGAAAAGAATCCCAGGGAAAACCCCTGGACTACTGCAACCCGTGGCAGACCCTTCTCAACCATGGGAAGAAATAGCTATGGACTTTATAGTAGACCTACCTGAAAGTAGTGGAAACACTGTCATCTGGACTGTAATAGACCTTTTCTCGAAGCAGGCTCATTTCATCGCCTGCAAAGGACTCCCATCTGCCCAACGACTGGCCAAATTGTTCCTGAAACATATCTACCGGCTGCATGGCGCCCCTAAGCGGATAATTTCGGACAGGGGAGTGCAATTCACAGCGAAGTTTTGGAGGACTTTCCTTACATTAATTGGGTCATCTCAAGGTTTATCATCTGCTTTTCATCCGGCTACCAATGGGGCCGAGGAAGCCGCTAACAAAATGGTGGAGCAATATCTTAGGTGCTACGTTTCTTACCAACAGACGAACTGGACTGATCTTCTCCCTTTTGCGGAGGTGGCGTACAATAATTCTGTGCACAGCAGTACCGGTTACACGGCTTTCAGAGTGGCCACGGGAAAAGAGTTCAACCCAATACCTGAATATCCTCAGATGCCCTCCGCTTCCCAGACACTTGACCAGTGGGTGAAGGGGTGGGAAGAAGTTTGGAGAAACACAAAAGCTGCTTTAAAAAAGTCTTTTGAAACCTATAAAAAGCAGGCTGATAAAAAGAGGGCTCCCCAAAGAACATTCCAAGT
>NW_015391149.1:16337-28499 GCF_001527695.2 Protobothrops mucrosquamatus
TTTATATAGTTAAACCAGCAACCAGGAAAGAGGGAGGAGCATAAGGATAGCCCGGGAGAAAGAAACCGGAAGTAAATCACATCTTCCAAGTTGATTGGAAGATGTGAACCATGACCCTACAATAAGGGAGTGGAAATGTTTGGAATGTTATCCGTACGGAAGAGAAGCAGATCTAAGCATTCCTCCATATTGTGCTGACATACTGTATCTGTAACATTAATAAATGCTTTTATGAGAAAATATGCCTGAAAGTCCTTTTTAGTGTTTCGTTAATCAGACATATGACATTTAGAGTGCTTGGGTATGGTTAGGAGGGTACTGACTTTTCCAGGCTGACCTTTCCATGTTTCCTGGAAAAAGACATGGGAAAATCCCATTGGAGGAAAAGTCAGCCGGGAAAAGTCAATGCCCTCCTAACCATACCTCAGCACTCTGAATTTTGTGGCGATGTCCATTTTGCTCTATGAGTTCATCGTAACCTAACCCTAACCCTAAGTGGAATTTTCCTCCAATGGGATTTTCCCATGTCTTTTTCCAGGAAACATGGAAAGGTCAGCCTGGAAAAGTCACTGCCCTCCTAACCATACCCAAGCACTCCCAGTTTGTTGGCGATGTCCATTTTGCTCTATGGGTTCATGTTGACCTAACCCTAACCCTAAGTGGAGTTTTCCTCCAATGGGATTTTCCCATGTATTTTACCAGGAAACATGGAAAGTTCAGCCTGGAAAAGTCACTGCCCTCCTAACCATACCCACGCACTCTGAATTTGATGGCGATGTCCATTTTGCTCTAGGAGTTCCTCGTAACCTAACCCTAACCCTAAAGTGGAATTTTCCTCAAATGGGATTTTCCCATGTCTTTTACCAGGAAACATGGAAAGGTAAGCCTGGAAAGGTCAGTGCCTTCCTAACCATACCCAAACACTCCGAGTTTTTGGCGATGTCCATTTTGCTCTATACGTTCATCGTAACCTAACCCTAAGAGGAATTTTCCTCCAATGGGATTTTCCCATGTATTTTACCAGGAAACATGGAAAGGTCAGCCTGGAAAAATCATTACCCTCCTAACCATTCCGAAGATCTCCGAGTTTGTTCGCAATGTCCATTTTGCTCTATGAGTTCTTCGTAACCTAACCCTAACCCTAAGTGGAATTTTCCTCCAATGGAAAATTCTAAACATGGAAATCCTAAACATGGAAAGATCAGCCTGGAAAAGTCAGTACCCTCCTAACCATTCCGAAGCACTCCGCGTTTTTTGGCGATGTCCATTTTGCTCTATGAGTTCATGGTGACCTAACCCTAACCTTAATTGGAATTTTTCTCCAATGGGATTTTCCCATGTATTTTACCAGGAAACATGGAAAGGTCAGTCTGGAAAAGACAGTACCCTCCTAACCATACCCAAGCACTCTTAGTTTTTTGGCGATGTTTATTTTTCTCCATGAGTTCATCGAAACCTAACCCTAACCCTATGTGGAATTTTTCCAATGGGATTTTCCCATGTATTTTACCAGGAAACATGGAAAGGTCAGCCTGGAAAAGTCAGTGCCCTCCTAACCATACCCAAGCACTCCAAGTTTGTTGGCGATGTCCATTTTGCTCTATGAGTTCATGGTGACTTAACCCTAACCCTAAGTGGAATTTTCCTCCAATGGGATTTTCGCATGTATTTTACCACTAAACATAGATAGGGCAGACTAGAAAATTAATTACCCTCCTAACCATACCCAGGCACTCCAAGTTTGTTGGCAAAGTCCATGTGGTCAAGAAACTTTTAATTATATTCTTGCTAATATTAGTGAAACGCAGTGTTGATTCCTGTTTTTCTTTCCCAACAACAATTTCACTCAAACCGTTCTCGGTGTTGGGTCACGCTAGATAACAGTTGTGACTCTGAGACAGCCTTACTTAATAAAGCGGAATATGTAGCGCTGGCTGTGTCTATAGTGGGTGTGCCAGCACTTGCTGCTTGTGCTCACCTTAACATTAACGCTGTTGCGTGTAATTTAGCTAAAACAATTAATGCTACTTCTTCAGCTATCTCCGCAATCAACCATGAGCTGCAAGATTTGAGAAAGGCTATTTTGCAAAATAGCACTGCTATTGATTATTTGCTTCTGCGCCAGCATTTGGGTTGTGAAAGTTTTGAAGGAATGTGTTTTTTCAATATTTTGGATAGGTCATGAACCATCCAGCACCAGCTCAATATTTTACACAATTTGGCCTCTGATTTGAAAATTGATACTTCAGGATCTTGGTGGGAAAGCCTTTGGGCTTGGTTGCCCACAGGATTATTGGGAAATGTCCTACGTTATTTAGTCATTATTTGTGCTATTTTGATTGGTGGGTGCTGCTTTGTTCAGTGTATTCCTTCCTTTTGCAACATATGTATCACAGCTTTTCGCCCCAAACCCCCTCCCACCTTGCCTCAGGGTCAGGTTTATGCCATATATAAACAACTGCAAGGATGTGCCTCTCCTGATTATGATCCTTTCACTAACCCCTCCTACAACGATGCCTTTTCTAACAAAACAAAAAAGAGTGAGATGTAGAGATAGAGGTCATGTAGAGGCTGTGTGCAGCACACTGCCGTGGCTCAAATACCTACATGATCTCACCTACATGATCTCACCAAGTTCACACCACCAGGATGTTGCAGAACACTGCCCCTGGCTGGTGCCCCCTGGCTGGTATATTCTTAAGGATTGGCGAGGAGAATCCACCAATAAAAATGCTGTTGCTATTTTATCTTATACTGCTTAGAAAAACTGTATAAAAGCAATAAACACTGCGAAGGCAGTCAGACATCTTTGCACTTGCAATGACTGGTCTCTGATTCCGTCAGTTTCACTTCTCTTTCAAGAAGCTTCTTCAGTTCTGAAGAAGAACTAAAGAAGCTTGTTGGAGAAGAAGCGTAACATCTTCAAGGAAAATCAAAGAAAGTCCACTTGCCTCTTGAAACAGCACCTTTGGGACTGCAGTGCCTATACTGTATTATAGTACTGTAGCAAGCTATGATGCCCAGTTGCTGTACTGGTTGAAGTCATGAGCGGAAGGTGGCTTTTTTCCACAAGGGAAGATTAAATAAACCTGGGATCCATATAGAAAGAGCAGGAAGATAGAAGCAAAGTTTATAAAATGTTGGACTGGGAGGATGAATTGGATAATACCAGAACTCAAAGTCATGCGGCTGAAATTTGATGGCTAGGAGAATCAGGTCAAGCTTATATATTTCATACATCTCTAGGCTAAATTATGGAATTTACCACTAGGAGCTGATGATAGTATGCTAGTGGCTGAGATAGCTTTATTAGCAGATAAGTCTGCAAAAGTTAGCTAGATCAATCAGTTGCTATTTGTGAAGATCAAATAGATCTGTTAACTGCTAATAGATTCTCACTACACTAGTACAATCTTTCCCAACTTGGCCAGCTCTACATGTGTTGGGACTAATATTTCCAGATTCACAATTGTTGGTCATGTGTCATTTCCAAAACATCTGGATGGTGTTAGTTGGAGGAAGTTTGTGTAATCAACCGCTGTTAGTTTTAGGCAAACAAAGTGCAGAAGCTAAGATGGATACAAACTATTCTACCCTCCCTCATAAATATTGACATATCCTTTCTGTCTGTCTAGCAGTGGGATAGAAAGAGAAAAGCAGAGAGAAAGTAAAAGGATGCTAAGGACATTTGCAGGCATATGTGTTGTCTGATATTTATTTTTTGCAAATCTGTCCCATGCACAGGTCACACTTTTGACTACAGAAATGTCTATTGTGGATATTGTAACCTTGAAACTAATGGGGTATTCTGGCTTGAAAAAAAAATCTGCCTTTCGCTCAGGAAAATCTGTAATGGAGAGAGAAAGAGAATTGGTGTCTGTGTTCAAAACAGACTTGCCATATATTTCCTTATACTGGTGTAGCCTTTCACAGCTGACATCAATCAAGCAGTGATAAGCGTTCAGACTTGTCTAGTTTTCTGGTGCCCCGGTGTTTCGCCAGCAGCTGCGGCTGGCATCTTTGGAGGCAAGGTAAGCTGCTCAAGATGCCAGCCACAATTGCCGGTGCAAAGTCAGGACCCCAGAAAACAAGACCACAGCCATTCAGCCCCGAAGCTTCATATACATTACATTTTTCTTAATTTTTAAAATACCACATGGTATTATGTTTTATTTGTAGTAGCTTTTAATTATGCTGTCTTGGAATTCTGGCACTTGTAAGCTCAATACATCTGGAGAAGACAACCAAGGGGAAGGCCATCTTAGATTCATCCTGATCTTAATGTATGAATTGAAATGGTCTTCAGACCTGGGAATCTGTTTCTATCTGCCTGCTCAATGAGAGCTGGAAAAGAAGGTTGCTTCCCTCTCCTTTCTTTAAGGAGTGTTTTTATCAGGGATCATGGAAACTGCCAACGGAAGTTTCCAAAGATCAGATATCCATATTCTTATCAGATTTCAAAAAACCATAAAGTTATTTTTTCCCAGAAGGCCTTTTCAGTTAAGATCAGTTTATCTTCTCCTGACACAAGAGTTTCTGGTTGTTAGTGCATGCTGTTATTGGTATTTTGATAGAATTGTTATTGCATTGTTTTATTGTTTTCACCCCATTATTGGATCAGGGAATATTAGTTGTTCAGAACTATGCATGTATGGAATTTCATACAAGCCCTAAAGCAACGGGTTGACTGAGTAATAGCGCATATTTTTCTTCTTCAAAGTACACTCATTTTTATATTTAATTTTAATCTTGTAGCACACCCTTGCTTAATTTCATAACAACGTTATGAAGCAGGCAGATGAAAATAATAAGGTTCCTGTTGATCTATGGGTCAGAGGCAATGCAGAATTAATAATATCTTTATTTGGCCTGATATACACATTTTTGAGTTCTCTAGAGCACTTCACTAGGAAAAATGAAAAAAGAATCAGACAGAGAAACAATAGTAACAATAACAATGACATCTAAAAGATTAGGCTGATGGTTTCCGTTGAGCAGCTTGCAGTTTAAAGTCAGAACCTTTCCCTATAGCTTTGCTAAAATGTTCTTTACCCCTCCTTGAATCAGCTGGAAGCAATACCATGAGGATGCCCTTTGCCAGGGCTTTTTTTCTCATAGAATGCCCAGAACGGAGTTCCGGCACCTTTTTTGGATGGAACCTTGTAGGGTAGGCAAGGCGGGTTGTATGACGTGTGTGAGTTCCGGCACCTTTTTTTTTTGTTTAGAAAAAAAGCACTGCCCTTTGCCTATCCTTATTCTGCTTCTCTCCCTAATTGCTGTACTGTAGTGATTTGACTTCTGGCAGGGGAATTCTGGGAGTTGAAGTCCTACATCTTAAAGTTGCCAAACTTGAAAAATGCTGCTCTAAGGTAATAGATGTAGGACAGGGGTGTCAAACTCGCAACGTCATGTGATATGTCACGACTCACAACATATCGCAACTTTTTCTCCATTGCCGGCAATGGGGTGGGCGCAGTTTTGGCATGATGCATCTGGCCTGCGGGCCGGCAGTTTGACACTCCTGATGTAGGAGAAAGAGAAGCAGAACCTGGGGGTGCAGTTAAAAAAGAAATCAGCCTAGAATCCCTATGTAGCCACAAGTGGACTACATCTAACCCTTCTTGAATTCCGTTGACCCTTATCTAACTCTAAGCAAGTGCGAACCTTTAGTTGAAAAGATTTCTGTGAAGATTGGCTTTTTAGCAATAAATTAATTTAATTGGACCTTCATGTATGGACCTGGTCTTTCACACCTAACAATGGCTGGTAAAGTCTAGTCCATTTACCTATCCTGAATTTATTGTATTAAACTGTATTATATAATACAGTGTACAGTATATAATACTGTATATTGTATTATAAGATGAAGGTACACTGGAACAGCTAATGATAATCGAAGACTGTAGATGAGATTTGGTACCTCCCTTTCTCCCTTTTAGGCTTTTGTAAGATACAAGTAATCCCTGACTTACAATTTAGTTTAACAATGGTCTGGAATTAGGATGGCCATGGAATGGGTGCTTTACGGTCATTGTTGCACCATCTCTCCTGTGGTCACATAATTGTGTCCTGGATGCTTGGCAATCTGTATGCACTTACGACTGGTTGTCAAGTGTCAGGCAATCATGTTATTGCCATTTGCAATATTCTCTGCTGGCTTCTCCAGAAAATCAATGGAGAAGCCAGAGGGAAATTGCAAGCTGCTGCTGTCTGCTGTAGAGCTGAGATTCCCTCCCAGAAGGCAGCTCTTTGAGAGCAAAAAGGATTCCTGCTTAGGAGAAGGGAACTCCTTTGGCAGTTGCAGAAATGGAGGTCAGGTTCTGAAGATCTGTTCCTGCACCCTTCAGAGGAGTTTCCTTCCATGCATGTAGGGAAGCTGGACTCAGGAGGTAGCTTTTTTGCTCTGTCTGCTTAATAACCCATGAGATTGCTTAACAACTGAACTGGAAGTTCCTGGATTGTGGTCATTGAGTGAAGCAGTCATGTGGGTATCTCGCTTAACATTTGCTTCATTCAGTGACCAAGATTCCAGTCCCAATTGTGGTCATAGGTTGAGGACTGCCTGTACTCAAAAACTGGCTGCCCTGCTGATTAATTGCTTGATTGGTTTTATTGCTGCTTTTTAATGATAAATTGGGAATGATTCTTCTTGTTCCTGGATATTGGTTAGGTGAATTATTAGTTGTTCAAGTTTTTTTGCTGCCTGGTTTTGAATATTTGCATGCTGCCCAGAGTCATTGCCAGGACTGTGATGGCCACATAAATGGTTTTAAATAAATAGGAATGTGGGAGAAAAAAGATTTTACATGTAGCATGGTTGGGGACAAGTGGGGACACATCTCTCAATTTCAAAACAGACACTGTAGCATGGCAGCAGCAATTAATGGTACAGTAGGTATATCTACCTGTGTGTAGCATTTTGGATCTTAATATGCTCACACTTTGTCTCCTTAAAGAAGTTGTGCATTTTCTTGGTTGAAAGTAGAATCTGGGTAATCCTAGGAAATTCTGAGTTAAGGCCAGGCCCATAGCATAGCTTGCTCTGAGATTTGTGCTCTGACAGCACCAATAAACCTTGATGATTAGCAAACATTTGAATCAGGCATTCTCCGGTTTAAAGCCAGCTTTTAAATTATTACAACTCATTGGTTTTCTGTTTGCATTTCCTCTAATTTGAAAGAGATTATTAATATGCACATCAAATTTACCTCAAGCAATGGGTTTGCTTTAGATTAAAATGCCATTCTAAGTTATATCAGATATTTCAGCAAAATATTTAACTTCTTCAAAGGCATTTTTAAGTCTCATGCATAAAATATCAAACATATAAGAAAATACTGGTGAGAAAAGCCAAGATGAGGGGAGAAAAAGAGATAAGAGGAATAGAGCATAAAGAAAGAATCAAAAGACAGGAAGATCAACATGAAGAAAAATTACTTTGGCTCAATCTTGACATAGTCTGTTTGGTTTGGCTTTGCCATGCTGGATCCTGATATTGTGGCTTGTACATTACAGTTTAATAAGCCATACTACCTAGCCAGTGGTGGCTTATTTGACAAACACTAGTTAAACAAACAACAAATTAATGCAATATCTAAATCTCATCACAGAGAAAGAAAAGTGGAGAAAAAGAGGATCGAAAAAGGAATCAGGCCTAGCACGATAGTCCTTTTTAAAAAAGATGTTTTAATTTCTAATCAATTATCTTCCATATGTTTCCTTCTTCGCTTTCTGGCGGTGCAGATGGCTACGGTGATTGGTGGTATTTCCCGGCTCTTTCAGCCAACAATTGCAGTACTCTCAGTGGAGAAGATATGCCAGGGGACCAACCCATGGTACTTCCTTATTGGCCTTCACATGGTGACTCTATTTTTCGCTTATGGGCCTTGGGACTCCCTCAAGGCCGACTTGGTTTGCTGTTGGCCCTCCAACATTGGGGATGCAAATAAATTTTGTTTGGCCATCTGCTATAACCAGCACTTCCCTGTCCCCATCTCTGGCTTCTGGGTTTTCCACTTCATTGCCATCTTCTTCACCGTAGCTCTCCTGAAGTTTGTTTACATTACAAAGAAAAGCCCCAAAGACAAGGATGCAGAAGCAGCCCGAAAGCCCATTTCAGGGACCGAAAGTTCTCCCAAAGTGGGGGAACAGCTTCACTTTGGGGGTTGGATATACGGGATCTACATCTTCTGCATCGCCCTCCTTCTGGCAATAGACATCGCCTTCATCTGGACACTTCTGGGCCTTCAGTTACCCAACCTGATCCAAGAGGTCACAACTTGCTATCCTAATGACCCAGCTTGTCCTGCCACAGCCCAGTGTGCTGTTAATAGCATCAGCGATAAGCGGGCCATCCTCTGGGTTTTGGCCTTCTGCTCGGTGGCCAACATCGTCTTCTGTATTGGTGTGCTGTCTGCACAGTGCTGTCAGTCCTGTGGTTTATGCAGAGGCCCAGAGAAGGCCAGGCCGGTGGAATATGGCAGTCATGATCATAGTGCTGGTTGCCCGGGTGACTGTGGTAGATGGACAGAGGTGCTTAGCAACCGTGAGATAATCCAGGCAGGGGCAGCAAGGTGTGGATGCCAGCCAGAGGGAGTCAGCTGCTGATGTCACCAAGGCAACAAGGGAAGCAGGGGCGTGGCCTGCAGTTGCCAGAACAACTGGCTTTGCCCCTGCTTCTTCCAGGGAAGTGACACAGATCTGTCCTCCCTGACAGGCAGGGAAGATTTGGAGGGGAAGCTCTTAAGAGGAGACACAGAAATAGAGGGAGAAAGGAAAAAGTGGGGAGCAGTGGAGAATTGGATGCCAATAAACGAGCCTGTCAAGATGGGGGCCCAGAGGAGCCAAGGCAGCTCAAGGGGGGGCGCTGCAGTAAAAAACATGGCCAAATATCAGCCTCGGAGAAACTGGAGGTTGTAGCGTGTAGGGTCTGGCAAGGTAGAAAAGTAGATTTTTAGATCTGCTGCCTTGAAAGTACAGTCAGAGTTTGCACATTTTCCTGATGGTTTTGCTGGCTGGGGAATTATGAGAGTTGAAGTCCAAACATCTTAGTTGCCGAGTTTGAAAAACACTAATCTAGTGTTTGCAAGTTCAGGCTTTTGCAGGATGTGTGTGTGTGCATACATATTTCCACACACACACACACACACACACAATTATATGTATATAACATACAGTATATAATTTTTATTAAATATTTTAAAAGGAAGATAAAAACTAATACAAAATAAGAAAAAGAAGAGAAAAAGATCAAAGAAAAAGCCAAAAGTGCAACAAAGAGGAAAAGAAGTAAAAGAAAAATAGAAAAGAAAAAAAAGGTATAACGAAGTAGTTTCTGCTCTTCTTTACAGCAATTACAATTTCAGATTCACCTCTTATTCTATGGCTGCAACATATCTCTCTTCTTTTTATAGCTAGATGGCTCAAAGTCATCCATCTAGCTTTCATACCTGTTCTGGATCGTGTAACCCTGACTAGAGCATGTAGGTCTGTATGTTAGAATGTTTGGCATTTATTGGGTTAAGTGCTGTCTCCTTAAGAGATGGCTTATGAGTGATAAATATGCATCAATATGATAAATCTTCAGAGTCAGTTAAACCTACAATACAATGGAAACCAATTGAATAGAAGAATAAAATACAAATGGTGAGAGTCAGGAAGAGATAACATAAAGGAAGTAAGATAAAACATATAGGCAAAAATAGCTGGGTCTGAGAAAGGAAGAAGAGAAGCCATAAAAATATATAGGAAATGGCTAGCCAGGAAAGACAGGTTGAAGGGGAGAATAAGAAACTAAGCCGAATAAGATAAGAGAAAAGGCACACTGAATTGAAAAGCAGGAAAAGAACTTATTGTTTAAAATGGGGACATAAATATATACTGAGTTTAAAATAACCATTTAAATGTCTAATTTTTCTTATTTCTTGTTGTATATGTGAATATGATTTAATATGTTATCAGGAAATATGTATAAGCGGACGGAAAGAGTGTAACCTCATAGTACCTCAACCAATGGGGAAAGAGGAGGGATGTAGCGGCAGGTGATAGGGATGAATAAAAGAAGGAGATATTTTGGGTTAAAACTTTGGAGAGAACCAAGCTTTGATAGCTTCTCTCCCCGCTCATTGCAATAAACGAAACAAAAGGCCTTCACTGTGTGTTGGCTGGTTATTGGTCAGGCGAGCTTGCCTCTGGTCACGAAGGAAAGTAGCCAGGAGCACATAACAGCCTTGGGGGCTCGTCCGGGATTTGCATCCGTTCCATCTTTGGCAGCCGGGGATATTCGAAAGGGGAGTGCGCACCAGGGTAAGTTTTTCCCAGCCCTAAAGGTCGGATTTCCCCTGCTCAAACAAGAAGGAATCGGAAATCCCGAGACAAAAAGCCAGGACCCAGTGAAAACCTAAGGGAAAGTCGGCCGACATAAGGAAGGACTTCAACTCAGACTGACAGGTAAGATACCAGAGGGGTATCTATATATCAGAGGGGTATTAATGGGCAATAAGAGTTTGAAGAGGAGGGACGCCTCCCTGGCCAGTGTGCCGGCCAATAAGGAAAAAGAGGAAAGGTATTTACATTCTGGAATGAACCCCCTTAGGGAGATGGGAATCCCGTAGGGAGAATGTTGAAGTATTCTAAGTCAATGCTTTAAACAAGGCATTTGTTATACCTGGCCTAAGTACATGTTTGGCCAGCCAATAAATTAAATTGGGCTTCTCAGCATTTGGAATTTTTTTTGTTCCTGGTGTAAATGCAAGAAAGGGTGAAGAAGGCTAGTTTCTTAGTAATTAGAAGGACAATAGAAGGTGTTAAAAGAATGGAAATAATCAGATGGAAGAGAGGGAGAGAGAGAAAAAGAAAGGAGCTGTGTGAAGTTTTATGCCTGGCCAGGATGAAAGGCGAGAACTCTGATCTGCTATTTTGTGTGAAAGAGTTAAGTAGAAAGCTATGTATTTCTTGAGGTTCCTATAGTTTGGAAGGTGACAAGAGAGGGGAAAACCCCTCTCCAAGGGGGGGGGGAGTGTCCCCCCTAACAGCTTTTGAAATCAGACAATTTAGGAAAGAATTGCCCAAACTAATAGAAGATCCTATTGAAGTAGGAAAACATGTTAGAAATGTTTTTAGGACCAATGGAGTATACATGGGGAGAAATGCAACCCATTTTTAACATGTTTACACCAGAAGAGAATGGGATGATTAGGAGAGCAGCTAAGGAACAATGTAAGAAAAATTTTCCACAAAAGAATGAACAGGCTGAGATCCCTGTTGCAGATCCAAAGTGGGATGGTAACAGGCGTGCAGAGAGGAATGCTATGGCTGATTATAGGGGATATTTAATAGAAGGTATTAAAAATGCAGTGCCCCAGAGTCTTAACATTCAGAAGGCACTGTGGTTAGAACAAGGAAAGGAGGAAACACCAACTGAATGGTTAGAAAGATTAAAAAGCCAACTTCAAAAGTATGAATATTTGGATCCTAGTAATCCAGGACATCAAATGATTGTGAAATATCAATTTGTAAGGAAAGCATGGTAAGGTATTAGGGTAAAAATGCAGAAATTAGACACATGGAAAACTAAAACAATAGAAGATTTATTACCGGTAAAAGAGGCTCAGAAAGTATATGCTAAGAGGAAGGAGGGGGAAGAACTAGCAAATTTGGTGAATTTTGAGGATTAGGGGTGTCAGGGGACTAATCTGTTTTTTGGTCCAGCTTTTTAAGAACCCCTGATAAACCTTAAAGGTTGGATCCCTGGAGGAGGAAAGGGTGTACTCGGTGGATTCTGGAGCCACCAGATTTACCCTGAACTATATACCACCAGGAATGCAAATTGGGAAAGGGAAGATTAAGGATCAGGCAATTATGGACATGTAGTAGAAGCAACAATATTTAAATCTGCTATGGTCCAGACAGTAGTAAAAGGACCTGAACTTTGTATTGGTTAAAGGGAGATGCAATTTGGCCAGGGGGGTACTTAATTGGTAAATTGGGGGTTGTTATTATGGGGAATGAAAGAGAAATAATTGTAAATATTATGACCTTGAGTGAGGAAGCTCAAGGAAAAGTGGACCCTCTTATATGGGCCCAAGAGGGCAATAGAAGAGGGGTACACATGGATCCTTTAAAGGTGACTTTAAAGAACCCTGGTGAAGTAATTCACCAGAT
>NW_015391149.1:30135-44437 GCF_001527695.2 Protobothrops mucrosquamatus
TAATTTTCCATTTCTATAAGTATTTCTTTAAAATTGCATCCCAAAGTCACAACTGAGTCCATCACCACCTCTTTGTATCCTTGTAAAATTTCTTTAGATATTTCCAATCCAGTTTCCGCTTTTGCCACCAATCCTTCCAGATATCTTCCTTAAAATCCAAATCTTCTTCTTGAGTCTTTGTCAGTCCACTTTCAGCTTTCATTCTTATTGAGTTTATCTGTATGATCTGGATTTACAAAGCAACTTAACTCTGGATCAGAACAGTAAGAAATTATATTATCTCCATATTAACTTCAGCTTTAAGAAAAGTAAGAAATTATACCTTTCTCTATATTAGCTTTAAAGAAAGTAAAGTGATTTAATAAGGCTAATCTTCCTTTAACTCTGCAAGAAGTCTCCATCTGTCTGCATTGCTAAAGTTTCATCTGCCTGCTTCATTCGCTATAAGTAATAGTTATAAAGAGCTTTGTGTCTTTGTTGCATGAAATGAGGAATTGTGTGTGTCTCTCTTCCTTAAAATGAAGAAAACGTTGCCTTTTCTCCAAGCATCTGCTGGCAATGAATAATGCTGGGAGACTGCACCCTTGCTAGTAAAACTCTGCTTGCCAGCCAACGTTTTAAAGTAAAGGACTGCAAATATACTTGTTCTAAAATGCTATCGAATTTGTTTGCTGGCCAATCTTGCATGTAAAGACTGTGTTTCTAAAGAATCAGAGGAGCGTTGGGCAGCTGCCCCCCTTTTTTTGCCTGCAATTCAAACAGCTTGAAGCAAGACTGTTTCAAATGAATGTTTGTGAGGCCAAGCCTGTTTGCTTGGAATGCAAAGTGAAAGAGACTAGTTAATTATAAGCAGCCTAGAAGGGTTGCCACAAAAGGAATTTATTTCTCTTCTTACCAACCTCCCCCTTTTTGGCCCCAGTTGGCAGGCCATAAATTCATCTGTTGCCAAGGTGAACCATTTGTTGTCATAGTTACCAGCTGTCTGGTGGGAGTAAATTGACTCACTTGAAGGAAGAACCTCCCCCCCTTGGAATTCCAGCAATTTCAATGGAAAGAAAAGGGTCTGCAGGGGTTCAACTAACTCCAATAGCAGTGCAGCAGCACCCCCTGGTGGCCAATCTGCACACTACACTTATTCAGCAATTTTAACCCTGCTGAAAGAAAAGCACCCCCCCACTTTGGCAACTGATTACCAAGTGGCAGGCTTGCACCAACCCAAGTTAAGAGCACCCCCTAGAGGGGAAAGAAGGTACTTCACTGAAATTTTCTAAGTATGCAGAGTGAATCTCTGATAGTTATAGAGCGAGTTCCCTGAATTCATCCAAAGTAACCAACACCTCCTAGAGGGCACAGAGTGAACTTCACCCAAAGTAATCACTCACACAAGCAGTTACCTCTAGTGGTGACTATGCTGAGGGCAAATTAAGGAGAAGAAAAGGCAGCAATTAACCTTGCTTATCACAAAGCTGACGGCCAAGCGGATATTAGAGAGCTAGATGAAGCTCAGTAAGTGCGCGCTTATTGGAAGAAGATAAGGGCGATGCTCTTGCACAATGGATGGACTCCGAACGGTACCTCAAAGAGATTCAGAACAATACCTAAGGGGGATTAAAACTCTAGATTTCTATCCTGCTGACTTAGTCACTAGACAAAATTATTTAAGAGGGTGAGGGGTGGCAATGGACCACTTCACTCCCCTTCCCTCTTCTCCTTGATCTTCCAGGCTGAGGGTATCTGAAGCATCAGTTCTTGAGCAGAACAAACTGGCCGGTCAACTTGGAGAAGACTGTCCTGTAGAAATCCTGGTCCACACTATAGCACTTTATCAATAAAACCAGCATTTTGAACTGTACTCAGAAACACACTGCAAGCCAGAAAATATCTCATCTCATTGTGCTCATACCACATGCCTTTTCTGTGGTAGCCTGAACTCTATGGAAGACCCTTCCTGCCCATAGTTTGGTACAAGATGGGCAGCTATATAAATGTTTTAAATACATAGATTCTTACCAGTCAGGATGCAGCTGTAGCATTCTGTGCTAATTTCAGCATCTTGTTAGTCTTGTAGGCAGTGCCAGGTGAGTAAATTCCACCACCCCACAGGTTCTTCAGCTTTCCCCTAAGAATTAAAAGATGTTTAGGCCCAGCATCAATTTCCTACAGTTGGCATCCAAGCAAATCCACACTGAGCAGAGAACTGCTGCTGTTGGGCGATTGAAACTTTGTAATATATGACTTTCTGTAACCCATTTAAAACTCTATCAAATGTATGTAAATATTATATTATTATATCACTATTATAGTATTAATATTATTTTATATATAATAATAAATATTATGTACAGTTGTGTATGTTTAACATAATTTATGCAAAATGTTATAAAATGGTGATGAAAAAACATACAGACTGAAGTAACTTACACCAGGGGTCCTCACCCTTGGCAACTTTAAGACTTGTGGACTTCAACTCCCAGAATTCCTCAGCCAGCGTAAAAATTAGCTAAAATGAAAAGTGTCATCCAGGCTCATTTTGGGGCAAAGCAGTCCTGATTCAAATTTTGTCAATTGAGGCTTTCTTGTGTAGCTTGTGCTTTTAGATTTTAGCCATAGCTTCAACATATTTCTGCAGTATCCATCAGAGGAGGAAGAAGCTGCTTTTGAAGCTTCGTTTAATTTTTTTTTCCAGTGCCAAATTGGGGAAAAACGCAGTGATGCCATTTTTATATTAGGAACAGCAAAGGATATTTTGACATTCAAGTTAAATAAATATATTACGATTCTGACCAGCCTTTACAGTAAAAAAAATTATAATTTGACACAACAATTAATAATGGGGAACAGAAAAAATAATAGAAGAATAAAATGACATATCTAATTAAAAGTTTAGTGCTGTTGTATAACTTGGTGAAGATATATGGCCAACTAGAAGAGTTAGCACCTAACTCTTATTAAGTAATAAACACATTTGTCTACATAACCCTCAAATTTGGAAATGATTGAGGAGATCAGAGCATATCTTGGGGCACCATAAAAAGGACAGTTTGAGAACTTGAGTAAAAGTGTCTACTTACCTGATCCACAAAAGATATTTGTACAATAGAGAGAGGCTATTGCTCAAGAACAGTCTTATTTCTGGATGGTATCATTGTGTTGCAGAAAATGAAGGGATATCAGCAGGGTGTGGTCAGCACTGTCGAGATGGTTGCCACAAAGATGTGATCCCAACTCTACACTTGAGCACATAAAAAACAGGAGGACTTCAAACACACTCTTGTGGCCACACCTTGACTTTTTCAACCCTATGGACACCATTCCAGATTAAATTACCATCAATAATTACCAGAAACAAACAAACAAACAAACCCAGGGCAGATTCAGAAGAGAGACACTGCAGAGCTGGGAGAGTAAGCTGTATCCCATCTATTAGTTTCTCATAAAAAGATAATATTCATTTATCTGAGCAGTGAGGAGCAGCCCATCCACATGAAGAATGCTTGTCCACATCACCCCTTCAGCTGCCTTTGAGCCCAAATATTCTGAAATGGGCTGCTTTCATATTAAAGCGTTAATCGTATTAAACAAGGAATTATTCTCTTGAAGTCTTGGAGTTATGTGCTGTTTATGAAGAAATTGCTTGCAGCTATTGATTGCATATGGATGGTTACAATGAAAGATTGATTGATTGATTGATTGATTGATTGATTGATTATGTGCCATCATGTCAGTGTCTGTCCTTAACAAGTATCTAGCTAGATGTTTTCAGCAGGAGAATCTGTCTCCAACTTGGTCCTTCAGGTCTTCCAACAGTGCACGGTAATTGTTGTAATCAAGACCACCTCCTTTGTTGCGCTACTCTACTCTACTCTACTCTACTCTACTCTACTCTACTCTACTCTACTCTACTCTACTCTATTCTATTCTATTCTATTCTATTCTATTCTATTCTATTCTATTCTATTCCACCCCATCCCATCCCATCCCATCCCCTTTTACAGGTAGTACTTGACTTACAACCATTTGTTTAGCAACCATTCAAAGTTACAATAGCACTGAAAAAACTGACTTACAACTGGTCCTCGCATTTACAATCGTCTCAGCATCCCCATGGTCATGTAATCAAAATCTGGGCACTTGACAACCAGCGTCTATTTACGGCAGTTGAAGCATGAAGCATCCTGGGTCATGTGATCACCATCTGTGACCTTCCTAGCTGGCTTCCAACAAACAAAGTCAATGCGGGAAGCTGGATTCACTTAACAGCCATGTGATTCATTTAACAGTGATTCACTTAACAACCATGGCAAAAAGGGTTGTAAAATTGGATGTGACTCACTTAACAACTGCCTTGCTTAACAACATAAATTCTGGTCCCAATTTTGGTTGAAAGTGAAGGATCTATTCTATTCCATTTCATTCCATTCCAGAGGCCTGACATTGCTGAAATTAAAGACGAAGGCTACAATTCTATACACAATAATTCACTGAGTAAAGCTTCTGAGCAGTTATATAGTACACTGGAACTTATTTCTGAGAAGATATTGGATTGCACTGTAAAACAGTGATCTCAGTACAGCTGATAAAGAAAAGGCCTGCAGCAAGGGATGAAAAGAAAATCTATAAAACTAAATCAAGCTTGAGGTCTTGTCAAGAGCTGCTGAAGGCAACCAATAAGAGATTTATCAGTCTGAAAAAGAGAAAAAAGACAAAAGTGGAACAGGTTTCCTGGGATGCTACAATGATAATTTGAAGAATATTTTCCTCAAATACATAGGTAGCATGGAAGGACTTGGGAAGACTGAAATGTTTTACTGTCTTTAGGCAGGAGAGAGACGTATGAGAATATTAAACATCACAAAGTGACACCAAATTCACCATAATTCTGTTTTGAAATGGATATTGACCAAAATATAGGAAGGGGTAGATATGGTGCCTAATGACAATGCTATTTGTCACTTCTTCTTTTTTTCCCCCAAATTTTTTTTATTAATTTTGAAATAACCCCCCCATACAAATATAAACATACATTAATACAACTTTAGTATTATTAACATACAAACATAATATTGCAAAACAGCCTGGCAACCCCCCCTCCCCGTGTCCGCCCTCTTTTCTCCTCCTTCAACCTCCCTACACATCCCACCTCCTTCCCTCTCCTCTTCCTACGGACACGGTTTAGGGGCACTAGCCGAGCATCAGCTCGGCAGCACCCCCTCCCCGCATCCGCCCTCTTTTCCACTACCTACCTACTTCCCTCCTCTCTCTCCTCTCCTCTTCCTCTCCCTCCCTTCGGACACAGTTTGGGGGTGCTAACCGAGCGCCTTCTATATTTCTCCATACATCAATACTCCTTAATACTCATTTCTACCTTAATGCTCATAATTCTATTTCTACCCTCCCTCTCACCCCCACCCCCCCCACCCTGGACTTAAACACACATCATCCCAAGTCTAAATGTTACTACCCAAATATAAAGCAATCAAATATAGACATACTTTAACTCAAATAAAAACAATCAAATATAAGCATATAAACATATAAACTCTAAGCATATAATCTATCCATCTTCCCCAAACCCAAATATCTTAAAGTTAATCTTTGCCATTTCTACAAAATAAAAACAGCCAATAATCTTGCTGCTATACATTTCTTAATTCAAATCTTCCGTAATCCCCAATAAAAATAATTACAAAGTAAACTTTATCTATCACTTAAAAACCTATTAAATTTTCCACTAAATCTTAGTCCAGAAAATTATATATCCCTTCATGTCCACCAAATATAATAGTAAATTACAAATTATTTCCCATGTATCCAATAAAATTCTCAAATATTTTGAGCCCATTTAATCATGCAATCTTTAGTTTTATAAATTCTTCTTATATGAGCTCTACCTCGATCTTTAATCTCAAATACTTTCAGTCCTTTAAAATAATATAAATTTCTTCAAGTAATAAAATATTCTCTTTCTTTTTTATGGTAAATTCTGGTAACATATCCCCAAGTCAACAATCATTTCTCAAATATTTTGAACCCATTTAATCATACAGTCTTTAACTAATTTTATAAATTCTCCTTGTATAAACTCTACTTCAACCTTTCAGAATAGATAGAAACTCTATTTCAATCTTTCATAATAGATAGTTCCTTATAAGAAACCTCCAGTATTCAAATACTTTCAGTAAATTTCTTACAGACTCATCACCTCATTTTTATATTATTTCAAATAATAAAATATTCTCTTTCTTTCTTTTCTTTTTTTTCTATGACAAGTTCAAACCGTTAGTGTTCCAAGTCGAAAATTTTAGAAATAGAAAACTTCCAAAGCTTTCCTTATGAATCTGTCCTCCTGGATCTCTTCAATCTCGCCCCTCCCGCCGGCTCTGAAACGGACGAGTATGTTACAATTGAAATCCTTTTTGCTGCTCTTTCTCCTTTCATTTATATGCATTCTTTGTTCAAACATTCCTTCCATTCTTTTAAATCGCATTATTAATGACAAATCAGCCTTCAGAACCAATAAGTAATAATCCTTTCCCTTCTGAGTTATATTCAATCTGTAACGTATCTGAGATCTCTGGTAATAAAAAGCCTGTGTGGTTTCATTGTAGCAAGATCTTCTGGAAAAACAAACAGCAACATCTCTAGGCAGATTTCTCTGACGTGCGGCCCCTAAATAAACTCTATAAACTTTTTCTCTCAAAATTTCTTCAGGGTCGCACACCAAAACCACAACCTGATCTGTCGCAGCTTCCTCTCTCAGCTTTTCCTGCATAACATTCGATCCTCTTCTCAAAGCAAGCTCCATGTCTCCATATTGTATCATGTCATTCTGAGCCAATTCCACAATATCTTCTGCTTTTGCAAGTCTGTCCTCCATCCCTTCAGCATTTTCAGCCGCCCGTCGCTCTATCCAATCTGTATGAACTATAAGGCCTTGAAAAACAGATACTATATCTTGTACTATCTGCATCAAAACATCTTGTACATCTTTAAGTGTAATTGACGGGTGAAATGAAAGTAAAGACATTTTAAATTTAGACTGTTGTGGAGTTTAAGTAACTAAAAATAAAATCACAGCTTTGAGAAAAGCAGAGGTTCCAGTACCTTTTAAGCCATTTTCAAAACTTCATTATATAGAATAAAAGAGAAAACTTATACTTTCAATAAACTAAAAAAGTCTTTACAATGTATCTCTGTCCATTCAGTAACCGGAAGAAGAGTGAAAGTTTTTCTTAGCAACACCTTCTAGTACAAAGAAACGGCAATTCCGCAGCCATTTTCTTCTTACTTAAATTTTAGAAAATTTTAGAAAATAAGGAAGATGCTTTAATATTCTCTGAGTTAAAGTCATAAATCATCTAAGATCCAATCCTCCTGATCAGTTCCGTCTGCTTGTAAATTTACTCACGCAGAAATCTTTAAATAGCAGAAGTGGAAGCTGCGACTGGCTTTGCTCCTCCGAAAAAGGAACAAAGGCACCATTGGGTGCTGAGAAAAGCCCAGACTCTGAGAGAGCTCTCACCTGTCATCCCCCCGTAGAAAAAAAGGGGGGAGAGAGGGAGCTCTATCTCTATCCGGGCGAACTCACCTCTCCCTCTTCGCCCAAGGGACGAGGTTCCAAGCCGAGAAGCAGCTGATGATCGCTGCTTCTTGCCGGCTCTGACGCAGCCCCAGGCGGGCGGCTAGAAAAAGCCACCATCCCCGCAGCAGTCTCCACCGGAAGTCCTCTATTTGTCACTTCTTTTAAGAAGTCTGTCTGTCCGTCTGTCTGTCTCTGTCTCTGTTTCTCTGTGTGTGCGTCTCTCTCTTCTTCCAGCAGGGGGCAATAAAAGATTAACAAAATGAAGCCATCTCCAAAAGGAAGATGCTGACATTTTAAGGCCCCAGGGAGTAAAATGCATAATATTCACACACAGACTTTTTCATGAAATATGCTTTTTTCTCTGACACTTCACTCCCAACATCCCTTTCCTCTGATATTACAGGTAGTCCTCGACTTACAACAGTTATAGACTGTTCAAAGTTACAACAGCAGTGAAAAAAGTGAGTTATGACCATTTTTCACACTTCAGACCATTGTAGCATCCCCATGGTCATGTGATCAAAATTCAGACACTTGGCAACTGGCCTGTATTTATGACAGTCACAGTGTCCCGGGATCATGTGATCACCTTTTGCGACCTTCTGACAAGCCAAGTCAATGGGGAAGCCAGATTCACGTAACAGTCGGGTTACTAATTTAACAACTGCAATGATTCACTTAACAACCGTGACAAGAAAAGTCGTAAAATTGGGCAACACTCAGGTAACAAATGTCTCACTTGGCAACAAAAAAATTGCGCTCAGTTGTGGTCGTAAGTCGAGGACTACCTGTATTCACTTATGTCTCCCAGATGGACTGTTGTGTTATTCTTCTGCAGCAAATCCAGAACACACTGTGGCATATTCTCACGTAAATTTGCATGGATACCTTCAATTTGCCAGAAGTAGTGTTACATTGTGCAGAATGGATGTACACATTTATGGTACAGATTGTGTTAAATGAGTCTATCTTCTAGGTGATGGTTTCTCAACCTTGGCAATTTTAAGATGTGTGGACTTCAACTGTTGATGTCCACACATCTTAAAATTGCCAAACTTAGGAAAACCTGATCTACGATGACTACATTTGGGCTGCAAAACTCCAGACAATTGCTAGATGGCAGCAAAATGATGGAGTTTTTCCATTTCTTTGCTACCACCATCTGCCATTTTGCAGCTTAGATATTAAAATATTCATCTTACCACTATCCACTTCCCACAGAGGCCAAAGCAATTTGCATTACAGAAGTGAGGCCCTTCAAAATTTCTGGCAAAATTTCTCCTTCAGGATATCTTAGCTAACTATTTGAGAGCCTCAGTTTCAGCTAACTGATCAATGTTGCGGGATAAAACCCACTTCTGCTTAAACCAAAAGCTACTGAATTTTGGAAATACTGTGACATTTTTTTTTGTATGAGAGCTGGACTTTAAGATGATGGTGCTTAAAGATGGATACTAAAAAGTCAGCTATACTCACTTTCCAGGGAAGTGAAGTGCTTTTTATGTGGCAAGAGATACTAACAGAATGATATTAATGGTGTCATTTTGTGTTGAACAGTGATTCTTTTGTAATATGGTGCTCCAAATTTTGAACCAGATTCAAACAATGGTGGTTAGGACCATTAGTCATTTTATTGTATTTTGGTTTGGCCATGGCAGTCCAATTTTTTAAACGTGTACAGTTTTTTAAACAAGATACAGTGTATCTTGTACATAACATTTATATTCATTTTCTTCTTGTGGGATATATAGCTGAGATTTGAATGTAGCTGTTTTACAAAAGCAGCTGTATGCCACATAACAATGAGGAGTTGGTGTGAAACCCAATGACAAAACAATTGCAAACTGCTAAAAACTGGCAACTGGAAATGTAATAAAGAGGAAATCAACCCTTTCTTTATTTATTAAACAAGTTTATATGGCTGATTCTGGGTGACTTGCATTAAAAATCACAACATAAACACGCATAAATATCCTATTTCACTCCACCCCATGGCAGAATACAGAATACAGTGGAAGGAGAACTTGTTTGCAGAAATGACTAAATTGACTTGTTTGATCAAGAAGGGAAATAAAACCACTTTTATAAAAGACTTAGAGACTCAAATAGGAAAAAAATTAAAAGCAATTGAAAAAGAGGAAATTGTCAAAAAAGTAAACAGCAGTATTGATTTAAAGGAAGTCCCAGAGGGACTAGTGTCATAAATTGCTAATGTGAGAATTTATAGTAAATCTTCAAAGATTCCCTTATTCAGGCAAATTATGCTAAGAACCATTTCTTAATATTTTCCAGAATAGTTCAATTCAATTCAATCAGAATAGAATTGAAAGGGACCTTGGATGTCTTCTAGTCCAACCCCCTGCTCAAGCAGGAGACCCTATACCATTTCACATAAATGGTTGTCCAATCTCTTCTTAAAACCTCCAGTGATGGAGCACCTACAACTTCTGAAGGCAAGCCGTTCCACTGATTAATTGTTTTCACTGTTAGGAAGTTTCTCCTTAATTCCAGGTTGCTTGTCTCCTTGATCAGTTTCCATACATTGTTTCTTGTCTTGCCTTCTGTTGCTTTGGAAAAATCAGCCACTTAATCGAGTTCATCTTTATTCATGGTCCTCAGGCCTGCTGACAAAAACCATGTCTTAGGGCCTTTCAGAAAAGCAGCAGGATGGAGGCCAAGCATAAGTTGGGGGGAATGCTAAAAATGATAAATGATAAAGAGGAAACCAACAATGTCTGTAAATACTGTAACTCAGAATTTAGGGGTTTGGACATCAGCTCTTGCAGGAAACAACAATGTTTACAACAGTAAATATCAGGAAGTACTGTGTGAACTTGCTCAATACTCTAGGCAGGAGTGTTAGCAGAATGTGAGGGAACTTTTGTTTCGTTTCAGGGTTTACCTGTCAAATGTTTTCTTTTACAGTAAATAGATGGAAGGTCAAAGTAGCTGAGTAAATAAAACTGCAGAAGTTTATAAAGTGTAGACCTGCTTTGGAAGGGGGGGGGGGAAACTATTATTGTTGCAATAAATTAATCAGTATTCAACCACGTTGACAATATATGTCTATGTTTGTTTTTTATGCACATTTTTGTCTTGTTTATTTTTGCTTTGTTTCTTGTTGTTTCCCCTTTTTTGTTGAAGTTTGTATTTTAACTTTGGAAATAAAATAAAACATTATCAAAAAAGGGGAAATAAATAAAAGACACTAGCAGTCCTTGAGGGGGAAATTACCGATGTCTAAGTAAAAAAAAAATCCTTTATTAATTTACAACCAGAAACACACACATACAAAAAGGGTTAGGGTTTAGGGCAGGGGCAGGCAACCTTGGCTCTTTTATGACTCATGGACTTCAACTCCCAGAATTCCTGAGCCCCCATGGCTCAGCTTGGAAACCTCTCCCTTTCCCCTCAGCATAGCTGGCTCAGGAATTCTGGGAGTTGAAGTCCACGAGTCATAAAAGAGCCAAGGTTGCCTACCCCCGGTTTAGGGTTAGGGTTTGGGGGTTGGGGTTAGGGTTAGGGTTAAAGAAAAGAGGCAGCAGAGGGAGACTGGTGATCTGTTCTATCAGTTCTGTATAAACATAGACCACAGTAGAATACAGGCAGTCCTCAACTTACAATCACAATTGAGTCCAAAATTTCTGTTGCTGAGACATTTGTTAAGTGAGTTTTGCCCCATTTTATGATCTTTCTTGCCACGGTTGCTAAGTGAATCATTGCAGTTCTTAAATTAGTGACACGGTTGTTAAGTAAAATTGGCTTTCCTGTTGACTTTGCTTGTCAGACAGTTGCAAAAGATGATCACATGACTCTGGGACACTGCATCCATCATAAACACGAGTCAGTTGCCAAGCATCTGAATTTTGACCACGTGACCATGGAGATACTGCAAGGGTCATAAGTGTGAAAAATGGTCTTGCCACTTTTTTCAGCGCTTTGAACAATCACTAAACGAACTGTTGTAAGTTGAGGACTACCTGTAATAATAAAAAAAGTGTTGATGTTGACACAGTGTCAGGCCGAAAGACCAGGAGCACATGTGAAGTTCCAATTAAACTGATTTATTATTGCTCACACCTGTGCACAGGAATCTACTCAGCTAACAATTAGCATTATTTTGGCACTAGATAAGGGTCAACCGAATTCAGGATGGGGTTGGACTTAGTCCATTTGTGCCTACCAAGCAACACTAGGTTGATTCCTCTTTTGACTCCGCTCCAGGTTCCGTCACTCTTTCTCCTACCTATAGGTATCCATTCATTGCCCTTAATTTGCCTAAGAATCAAATGCGGAGCTTTCTGATAGCAATAACAATTGAGCAATACTTCATTCCTGGACATTTCAGTGGAGAAGTCAGCAAGTACAAGAGCAGTTTCAGACCAGTTTGCACAATGCATAACGAGAGGGATTAGGAGCAATACAAGCCAAGCACAATAACAGGAGCAATGAAGCAGACTGGAGCATGGCTCACTAATTCAACTGGAATAGATGCTGAAAAGTTTGTGTAAGCAATGTTATGACAATTCCTCTCCATCAGCATCATCAAAGCTATGTGAACATTGCTAACATGAACACTCGTTGTGTGGTGCAGAAGTAATTTTATATAAAGCTTTTCCCCCCCACCCTGGCCCCAGATCTGCGGCAGGTTGATTCTTCTCAGTTTTTCAATCCTGTTTTTTTCATATTGAGTTTTACAGCATAATTCCTATTCTGATCCTTTTATTTGTCTGAGAATTGGAAATAATTCTCATTCTCCTCTGTATAACTCATTGTACCTTTCCTGATTCTTTGCAACTGCCTGTCATCATTGCTGAAAGTTATGAAGTACTGATGGAAATGAGGAAATGTATTCCCTCATGACTATATTTCTGTTTTTGGGGTGTTATTATTATAAAAAAGATCAGCCTTCTAAGTCAAGTTTTATTTGAGAGCTTTAACTTAAATCTCTCGGTCGGTATAGTCTGTGAAGTGTAAATTGTAAAGGAAATTCACAATAATTGGACCATGGGATAAGTGGTGGTTCTTGATGGTGAAGGAGCTGCTGAGCTTAAATATGGGTCTAAAATATCAGCTTCGTTGGACTGAGAGATGTTCTATCAAAAATCTCCTTGGGGAACTCATTCTCTTTAGCATCATTTCCATCAACTGGATTATATAAGAAACATAAGAACATTCTGAAAAAGCTCTTCTTTAGCTTCAGGGTGAAGTCACCTTGAAAGAAAAGCATGTTTTTTTAAGAAGATTCATTTTGTTTTCAGATGCTGTTGGGTCTTATTATTTCATTAGATGGTGTGGACACGTCTATGATGACATCAGGGTCAATCACAGCAACCTAAAGTGACCTCCTGAAGCAAATCCTGGCCTTACATAACTGGGCTAATGTCTAATCTAAGTACAGGTAGTCCTTGACTTATAATATAAGTATAGGTAGTCCTTGACCTTAACACAACTGTGTTAAGTCAATCTGACTTCCCTCATTGACTTTGGTTGTCAGAAGCCAGCTGGGAAGGTTAACAGATTCACTGAACAACTGCATAATTCACTTAACAACTGCAGTGTGTTGAGCCCCAGGGAAATGAGAAAATCCAGGCAGTTCAAATGAGTATAAAGATTTATTGCAAGCTTACAAGAATCTGAACTACTAACAGTCAAAGCCAATCGGTGGTAGATAAGAGTCAAAGGAATTCAAGGTGGGCTGGACTTAGATCTCTTACCGGCGTGAAGGGACTCATGACTAATGATGTGTTTGATCCCTCCCTCAGGCTCAGCCTGGTCATCTCCTACACAGTGATTCGCTTAACAATTATGGCAAAAAAGGTCATAACAACTGCCTCGCCTGGCAACAGAAATTTGGGGCTCAATTGTGGTCATAAGTCAAGGACTTCCTTTACAAGCAGTTGTTGTCAGGATAAACACTTTAGATGGCTTTATAATCTGCCCATACTCTTTCAGATAGTAAAAGAATGAGATAATGATCACATAAATAAATTTTTGTTAGATGTGGATAGGTGGGTTGATGTTTCCTCAAAGGGAACTAATGGATAATATATAGCTCTGATTCTATCTCTGTGTTGGAATGTGAGGCAGCTGGCATAAGAAATATATATAAGCATGCGTGGGAAAAAAAACAACTGAAGTTTGGAGAGATATCCAGGAAGGAAAAGGAAAAGGGAAGCTTTGATTGAAATAGTCATAGAAATATTGCTGACCAACAACACAGGGAGTTGTAATCCCAGCATGCCTGGACTGAAAGACACACTCATCTTTTAGATTTCAGATTTAGAGTTGAGATAAATAGAAGACATCTAGAAAAGAACACGCAAATTATATGTTGCCATTCCGTGTTAGTGTTTTCAGTATTCTGATTAAAGAATGTTTGGGGAATATTCTCAATAACACATTTTAACGTGCTATAAGCCACCCAGAGTCACTTCTTCTGAGATGGGTGGCTATATATATAAATTAGATAGATAGATAAATAAATAAATAAGATTGCTCAAAGAAGCCAATAAAAATAGGCTAGTAGATATAGTGTATACCTTTTTTTAATGAAAATTATCAGCACTTTTGATCAGTGACGTCATCAAGGTAAACAAACCCACGTGCTGATTACGTCAGGAGTTCATGGCCCTAAACGGAAGTGACGTGCTCAGCCCCCACCCTCCGGATGTGACGTGCTGGCCTAATCCCATCAAGAGTGGCAGTCAACCCTCTGGG
>NW_015391149.1:52692-66079 GCF_001527695.2 Protobothrops mucrosquamatus
CTGATTTTTAAAACTCCACAAAAATTAAAAGCATCGTTAGGCTAGAACGATTAGAAATAAAAAGCCTTTTTTATTTTTTTATTTTTATCTCACAGCTCCCCAAAGTAGGGCTTGTTTCCCAAAAACACAGCCCTCTGCTAATTATTTACTTTACTTAGTTTTTTGGTTTTGAATGTCCATGGAATTAGTCTAGGGTTAACCTAATCATCTACCCAGAGGGTTGACTGCCACTCTTGATGGTATTAGGCCAGCACGTCACATCCGGAGGGTGGGGGCTGAGCACGTCACTTCCGTTTAGGGCCATGAACTCCTGACGTAATCAGCACGTGGGTTTGTTTACCTTGATGACGTCACTGATCAAAAGTGCTGATAATTTTCATTAAAAAAAGGTATACACTATATCTACTTAGGCTTAAATGAAGCCTACTCTCTTCACAGCAACATTTTGCTAAGAAGTTTAAAGGCTTTTCTATATGACCTACTAACCGTAGGTGGACACTGCCTTAGTGAAAGACACACCCAGCGTATTCATATAAACCAAGGTCTAATTAGTTTAATATAAGCCTTGTCTAAATGCCAAAGCAGTCTTTCACTTTTTGCTCAAGTCATAGAAGGTTATTGGTGCTTTCACAACATAGAAGAGTTAAGAATATTGCAAGGAACCCAATTCCTTCCTTCCTCCCTCCCTCCCTCCCTTCTTTCCTATATAGTGGTACTATAATGAAATAGTCCTTTTCAGAAGTGTCATGCTGGCAGGAATAGCCAACACCCAGAAGACATGCTCAGGATCCAAAAAGATCTTGACAGACTTGAACAATGGGCTCTATCCAATAAAATGAAATTTAATGTGGAGAAAAGCAAGGCTTTACACTTAGGCAGGGAAAACCAAAGGTACAAGTACAGATTAGGCGAAACATGGCTCAAAAACAGTAACTATGAGAGGGACTTTGGAGTCCTAGTGAACCATCACTTAACTATGAGTAAGTAGTATGAAGCAACAGCCAAAAAAACTAATAGAATCCTGGGTTGTATAAACAGAGGCATAGAAACAAAAGCACATGAAGTATTAGTACCACTTTATGAAACCTTAGTAAGACCACACCTGGAATAGTTCATCCAGATTTAGTCAACACATTACAAAAAACATGTTGAGACTTGCGAAAAAGTGCAGAGAAGAGCATCTAAGATGATCCAAGGCCTAGAAACTAAAACATTTGAAGAACAGTTGCAAGTATGGCTGGTCTAGAGAAAAGAAGAAATAGGAGTGACATGATAGCAGTATTCCAGTATTTGAGGGGCTGCCACAAAGAAGAGGAGGTCAAATTATTCTCCAAAGCACCCAGAAGGCAGGACAAGAAACAATGGTTGGAAATTGACCAAAGAGAGAAGAAACATGGAATTAAGGAGAAACTTCCTAACAGCAAGAACAATTAACCAGTGGAACAGCTTGCCTTCAGACGTTGTGGGTGTTTCATCACTGGAAGTTTTTAAGAAGAGACTGGACAGCCACTTGTCTGAAATGGTATAGGGTTTCCTGCTTGAGCAGGGGGTTGGACTAGAAGACCTCCAAGGTCCCTTCCAGCTCTATTCTGATTGGATTGAATTGAATTGAAATATCCTGGAAAATATTAAGGTTCTTAGCATAATTTGCCTGAATAAGGGAATCTTTGAAGATTACTATAAATTCTCACAACATCAGCAATTTATGACACTAGTCCCTCTGGGACTTCCTTTAAATCAATGCTGCTGTTTATTTTAGTTGCTCTTCTCTGCACCTTTTCCAAAGTCTCAATATCTTTTTTTTAGTATGGTAAACAAAATTGGTTGTGTTCCAGGTGTGGTCTCACTGGGGTTTTATAAAGATAGAACATAGAACATCGAAGAACAGTGTTGGAGGGACCTTGGAGAGTTTCTAGTCCAACCCGCTGCACATGGTAGGATGTCCATACCATTCCAGACAAATGACTGTCCAGTCTCTTCTTGAAAATCTCCAGTGATGAAGTACCCACAACTTCCAGAGACAAGCCGTTCCACTGATTGTTCACACTGTCAGGAAATTTCAAGTTCACGTGAAGTGATAGTACCGCTTATACACCACTGGTGAGACCACACTTGGAATACTGTGTCCATTTCTGGTTACCATTGTTATGTTTGGTGATCGGTGAGGCATTGACGAGGCAGCAGGTGTAACAACAACTCTTTATTAAGGTTTTAAACAGAAGCCTGGATAACTGCCGCTCCACCCCTATTTATGCACTCAGCAACTAGGCAGCGGCCAATAGGATTCAAGTATTAGTTCCCGCTTTTAACACAAGTTAATGAGCCTGTAGACAGAAAGTCTGGCACTTAACTGACAGAGTCTTATGACCGTTTTTTCAACATTTCCAAGTAATTCTCCTCAATACATTACACCCCTTCCGCCTAGATAGTTCATAAGGCCAATTGTTGAACATATTCCCTTAAATACGTTGGTGGCCTTTTCGCCCGTTCCGAACACCTCGGAACTGCTGGAGGCCCCCGGTCTGTCAGCTCGCCTGCCAGGCTTGGTAGACCGGGGCTATGGGACCCGTCTGTTACGGGTAGAATTGAGTCTCTGTGGCTGGTCTGTCCTGGTAGACCCGAGCCAGTGTCCACAGGTGGAACAGAGTCCACTAGTCCAGAAAATGGAGCCATCTCCTGGCATTGCCCATTGGTTGAAGTATCAGTGTTTGGGACTGACTCACCAGACACTAGAGACTTCTCCCTTAGTCGGAGAGTTCCGCTGTCGCTGGCAGAATCTAATGCACTACTGCAATCGTGCTGCTCCTGAGTTTGACTGTCACTAGAGTCATGAGTTATTGACTGGGTTGCTAACCTCCGCCACAGTTGGTCGATGTGCCTGAGTAGCACGCGACCGTCTTCCAGGACCACTTCGTAAGAAAGTGGCCCAGTCACCTTACAAACCACAGCTACCACCCACAGTGACCCTTGCCCAAACCGGGTCGCCAACTTGCAAGCGCCGTGGTGTCTTTGGCTGTGTTGTTTGTGATGCAACTCTATCAGGATGCAGGCGATCCAGCTTTGTGATCAAATGCCGGCCCCATCTTAATTCTGCTGGGCTTCTGCCCGTGGAAGTGCAGGGGGTTGTGCGTTGACAAAGTAAGAAATCGGCTAGCCTATACTGCCAGTTGCTGGTTACAATCCTTTTTAAGGACTCTTTGGTTGTCCTGACCATGCGCTCTGCTTGGCCGTTTGAGGCCGGGTGAAAGGGAGCAGATGTGGCATGCCTAATCATATTAGCCCTCAAAAAGGACTGGAATTCAGAAGCGGTAAACTGAGCCCCATTGTCAGAAACTATCACGTCGGGTAACCCATATGTGGCAAAAATCCTGCACAGTTCTTGTATGGTCCTTCCAGTAGTCATAGTAGGGACAGGTGCGACCTCTAACCACTTGGAGTGACTGTCCACCACAATGAGGAAGAGTTGCCCCTGAAAGGGCCCTGCGAAATCGATGCGGATCCTGGACCACGGGGCTTGTGTGGTTTCCCATCGATGGACTGGGGCGTGGGGCATCTCTGGTCTAGATTGCTGGCAAATGTGGCAGCTGTGAACCTGAGCCTCAATGTCTTTATCCAGCCCAGGCCACCAAAGGTAGCTTCGTGCAAGTGCCTTCATCCGGACTATTCCCGGATGTCCCTCATGTAGCAACTCTAAGACTCTAGCCCTCAGTGAGTTCGGGACTACCACCCAACTACCCCACAAGACGCACCCCCTGTGAGCTGACAACTCGTCCTTCCTCCTACTAAAATTCTGAAAGTTAGGCCCAGGACTAGTTTCCGGCCATCCTGTGAGCACCCAGTTCAACACACGGCTCAGCGTCATGTCTGAAGCTGTCTCGGCAGCCATGTCCCCTGCATTAAGGGGAGACTCAGGCAGATCCTGGATAGCCAGGATGCGAGTGGCTGGAGTGGGGTCGGGCTCTAACTGCGGCAGGGGCAGTGTGCTAAGGCCGTCTGCGTGGCTCATTTCCCTGCCTGGTTCATGAATCAGGCTGTAATTATATGCTGACAGGAATATTGACCACCTCAACATCCTAGGAGGTGTTTGCTTGTTCGTTGTGAACAACCCCAGGAGTGGCTTGTAGTCTGTGAAGACCTTAAAGGGCCTACCATACAAATAGTCAGGAAACGTCTTTATCCCTGCCACTATGGCCAAGGCCTCTTTATCTATTTGCGTGTAGTTACACTCTGCAGAGGACAAGGTCCTTGAGTAATAGGCTATTGGAATTTGCCTTCCGTCAGCCATTAAATGACTCAGCACAGGCCCAACCCCATATGGTGATGCATCACAAGCGATGCAGACAGGCAGCTTTTCGTTAAAATGCATCAAAACTGAGTTTGAAGACAGCAGTGATTTGACTGCTGAAAAACTCCTCTCGTGGATGCTGGTCCACTTTCACTGTGCATGTTTGTCCAAGAGCCGGTGTAACGACTCTGCCACTGCGGCCTTGTGAGGTAGAAAGGCATGATAAAAATTGAGTAGTCCTAAAAAACTTGAAGTTCCCCTTTGGATTTAGGACTCGGGGCCTGCTGAATTGCTTTGAGCTTGGATTCAGCTGTCAAGCCCCACGGGGCTTGCCATTCACCAGGGTGGGTGGGGTGCTGCGATGCACGGCCTGCAGTCGCCGGACGCCGCCGAACTGAGCCTGGACGCCGCCCTGCCGCCGGACGCCACCGCCCTGAGCCCGGACGCTGCCCTGCCTCCAGCTGACCATCGGCTCCCTGCAGGACGTCAGGTACGGCCCTCCCCCCTCCCCTCCGTTGCCCTTCCAGCCGCTTACCATGTCTGGGCCGGAGGGGCTTGGCGGGCGGTTGGGGGGGCCACGGCCCACCGCCCACCGGCGCAGCTGGGCATCGGGGGGTGGCCGTCGCCGGCTGCCGGCTGCCGGAAGCCGCAGGGGGCCTTGGGAGGCCACGGAGGTCAGTGGAGCAGCCAATGGTCGGAGGAACAGACAGCCACCGACAGAGCCGCCAAACTGTGGGGGGAGCGGCCGTCTGCCCCCAAGCAGCATGAAACGCCGCTGCCAGCTGCCGGAAGCCTCAGGAGGCCTTGGGAGGCCGCGGAACTATGGGAGCAGCTAAACGGCAGGGCATTCAGCTGCCTGACGCAGGGAACCGCGGGAGGTCTCCGGTGGCCAGAGGAAGGTTACCGAGGCCCAACCAGGACTGCAAAGGCCCAGGAGCAGCCAAAGGCAGAAGCAGCGTGATGCCAGTGGAAGAGCAGGGCTCGGGCAGCCGGACAGAGGGCCAGCAGGGCGGGGCTGACTCGAGGGAAGGGTGTGACCGGGCTGCAGGGGCTTTTATGACCATTGGGCGGATGATGGCTTGTTGCTGGGGGTGGGGTGATGGGGCGTGGCACAGTTATATAGAGCACTGGGAGCAATCCACTTCCAGTGCTGACTTTTTGTTGGCTAGGGATTAAAAAACCTTGCTTACACCTCGTACCTGTGTTCCTGATCTTTCTTTCCTCTGGACATCGTCGGACGGGCGTGATAGTAAGTCAGCACTCTCTATTTCTACTGCTCCTTAGCCTTTACCCTTGTTTCGAGGGGATGGCGGAGGGCAAACAAGAAACTCCTCAGCGGATGGAGGAGGACGCTCCGGCCGGAGCCACGGGCCCTGCACCTGCCACAGAGGCCCAAGAGGCGCAGCCGGTGGTCAGGCCAAAGGTGACACGGACCACGGTCCCTTTGGGTGAGGCCCAGGAGGCCACAGCTTCAGGAGGCACGGGGGAGTGGTGGCAGAGTCCTGCATTGGCTAATGTGGAGACTGGACAAGTACGCACCCCAAGTGCCAGGCCTTCCCTCATGGAATGGAGGGAGAGGCGTGTCACGTGCCCGGGGTGCCACTCCCGCAGCCCCAACCAGCGTGGCCAGGTGGGTCAGGGGGTGATGCTTGGGGAGCACCTCCGAGAAGGACACCAGGCCCACAGGGGGCCGGCCTTGGAACTCAAAGCTTGTCTACCCCTGCTGCTGCGGCTCAGGGCGTGGTCCAACCTGCAGCCCTGTGGGGACTGGGAACCGCCTGGGGTCCACCGCCCATCCCCATTGCATTCGATGGCAACCCTGATCAATTGGCTATGTTCATGAGCCATGCGATCAGTCACTTGGACCGATACGCCCACCTGTACCCATCTCAGTGGGCGATGGTGGTGGCGGTCACCACGGGGTTGCAAGGGGAAGCAGCGGCTTGGGCTGCCGACCTTTACAGCGACCAAGCTCTGGAGCTGGGCAACGCGGGCCTGTTTCTCGAAGCCCTGCATGCTCGGTTTGAGGACACGTCATGTCTCCAGCGGGCAGAAGAGGAGATCCTGTCACTGAAGCAGCGGGGCTTAGCCGTGGCAGACTACGTCCGAGACGTCCGGAGGCTGGCAGGTCGGCTGTGCTCGTCGTGGCCGGAACGGTTGTTGGTCCACCATTTCCAGGCGGGCCTGGACCAAGAGCTACGCCAGGCCTGTGTCTACAGAGGCGTGCCAAACCGGCTCCGAGAATGGTTCAGAGTGGCGGTGGAACTGGACACAGGGCTAAGGGAATTTCATAAAGGGGGAGGGGATACCGGCCGACCTCAACGGCCGTCGGGGAGGCCAAGAGAGGGTGGACAACAGGCCAGCTCATCAAGGCCTCCTGGCCCTTCTGGTGGGGCCTCCTTTCGTTGTTTCCGGTGCAACCAGCCGGGCCATCAGGCAGCCGAATGTCCATCCCCCACTCCACGGAGTCCCGCGGTAGCCGGACAGGGTACGCCAACTCCGAAAAAGGGACCTGAGAAGTCGAGAGCGGCAAAGCAGTCGTTGACTCCGGCGTTTCAGCGGGTGGCCCCGGTGGAGGAGGATGCCACGGCGGTGGCGAGGTATCAGATAGCCACTGCTGACAGTGAGGACGACACATCGGACGACCCAATGGTGAGTGAGCCAGTAAGCCCCTTTGTCCTCCCTATAGCTTTAACCAGTCCACAGACCGGGGTGCGGAGGGAATATAGGGCCCTTATAGACACCGGGTGTACACGATGCTTAATAAGTAGGGCAGTAGCGGTAGAAAGTGGCATCAGACTGCAATGGCTGGCCCACCCTGTCCGTTTTGAGCAGGTGGATGGATCTCTGTTGGGGGGGCCCCAGCTACTCAGTCACGGAACCAATCCACTTGGAACTGGGTGGGCATTGGGAGGTCCTTCGCTTTATTGTTGCTCCAGCCATGACAGAGGCAGTGATCCTGGGCCTGGCCTGGTTGGATAAGTGGGGTCCGACCATATGGTGGGAGGGCGGTTACCGTAGGCTACGCCTTGGTGTTGGCCCCCAGCCGCCTGGGTCGAGCCCCAAGGAGCAGGTCCCAGGGTGTGCGGCCACAGTCCAGCAACAAGGGGGGGAGGAGGACCCTTTCCCGGCCGTATATAGCGACCTGGCCGACGTGTTTAGCGAGAGGGAGTGTAACCAGTTACCACCCCATCGTTCGACGGATTGTGCGATCGAGCTCGTACCGGGGGCTAAACTACTGAAGCCCCAGATGTATGCCATGGCGCCCAAGGAGATCGAAGAACTACGGTGGTATATCGATCAAAACTTGGCACGGGGGTTCATCCAACCAGCCCGTTCCCGGATCGCTGCCCCAGTCCTGTTCAAGGAGAAAAAGGACGGGTCACTCCGCCTGTGTGTTGACTTCCAGGGCCTCAACCCGGTTTGTGTCGAGCACCTGTACCCCCTCCCGCTGATGAAAGGATCTACTGGCCCAGTTGGGCAAGGGGCGGGTCTTCACCAAGCTAGACCTTCGGGAGGTGTACTACAGGGTACGAATACGGCGTGGAGATGAGTGGAAGATGGCATTTAACTGTCCACTCGGCAGTTTTCAGTTCCGGGTGATGCCGTTCGGCCTACAAGGGGCCCCTGCGGTCTTTATGCAACTGATCAATCAGGTGTTGCACGAGCACCTCTACCGCGGGGTCCTATTCTATCTCGACGATATTCTAATCTACACCGCCACCCTGGAGGAGCACGTCCACCTAGTACGGCAGGTTTTACGAAAGCTCCTCAACGCCAACCTATATGTGAAACTATCAAAATGTGAGTTTCACCGGGCCCGTCTGGACTATCTGGGGTACCGGATTTCAGGGGACGGTGTGGAAATGGATCCTCATAAAGTACCCCTCATGAAGGACATGTTATCACACCTCTCGAAAGGAATTTTTTTTACTAAACCAGATCTAAGGGAAGCATACTACCGCGTGAGAATTAAGGAAGGGGATGAATGGAAAACCGCATTTAACTGTCCAATGGGGTGCTACCAATTCAAAGTCTTGCCATTTGGATTACAAGGGGCCCCCGCAGTATTTATGCAATCAATGAGGTACTAAGGGAGCACCTATTTAAGGGGGTCCTGGTTTACTTAGACAACATCCTTATCTTCACCAAATTGTAGGGTTTCCTGGCTGAGCAGGGGGTTGGACTCAATGACCTCCAAGGTCCCTTCCATCATCATTATTATTATTATTATTATTATTATTATTATTATTATTATTATTATTATTATGTCAACCTAGTCAGAGCGGTTTTGAAAAAACTGCGAGCCGCCCACCTATATGCCAAACTATCGAAATGCGAATTCCACCAGGAAAGAATAGACTACCTAGGTTATCGCATATCCCCATAGGGCATTGAAATGGACCCAGAGAAGGTCAGAGCAGTATTAGAATGGGCACCACCTCGCACAAGAAAGCAACTGCAAAGTTTCCTGGGTTTCGCAAACTTTTACCACCAATTCATTCCCTCATTTGCCCAGATAGCCCTGCCCCTCACGAACTTACTAAAAACGAAGGGGACATCCAAAGAGTCACATTCATGCAGCTTTTCCACGACACAAAATCAGCAGGGCATTTTGGATTTGTAAAAACATTACACTTAATTAAACGGCAATTTTGGTGGCCATCCATAAAAAAGGACATAGAAAGTTACGTGGCCAGCTGCCCAAAGTGTGCAACTGCAAAGAGGTTGCAAGGGAAATTGCCCGGACTGTTACAAACAGTGGCAAATCCCTCAGCCCCCTGGAGGGAAATAGCCATGGATTTTATAGTGGAATTACCAGAAAGCAATGGGAATACTGTGGTCTGGACAGTCACGGACTTGTTTTCCAAACAGGTGCATTTTATCCCTTGCCAAAAGATTCCCACCGCAAATATCTTAGCGAAACTTTTCGTGCAGCATATTTACAGATTGCATGGGGCACCCCAACGCATTATATCTGATAGGGGAGTGCAATTTACGTCTGCATTTTGGAAGGAATTTTTATCCCTTTTAGGGACTGACATCTAGCCATCACCCTCAGTCGAATGGTCAATCGGAAAAATCGAACTCAGTACTTGAGCAATAAGCACTGAAAGAATGGATGGAACAATTACAAAACACCTGGCCAATAGTTAGAAAAGCCCTAGATGAAGCTAGGCAAGCATACAAAGCACAAGCCGATAAAAAAAGGGTTGAACCTACACCATTCATTATAGGAGAAATGGTGTACTTATCTACAAAATACCTAAAATCCCTACAACCCTGTAAAAAACTTGGACCAAAATATATAGGGCCTTTTCCAATTAAAAGAATCATAAACCCAGTAACAGTAGAATTAGAATTACCCAAAAATTAGAATTACCCAAAAATCTTAGGCAAATACACCCAATTTTCCACTGCAGTTTGCTGAAAAGAGAACATCAGTCACCCTTATGGCCAAAAATCCCCCCCACACCACCTCCAATCATGGTGGAAGGAGAACAACACTTTGAGATAAAGGAAATCCTAGACTCTAGGAGATATCATGGGACAACTCAATACCTAGTAGCATGGAAACACCTCCCTGCCTCACAAAACGAGTGGGTCCATAAACGTCATGTCAGAGCCCCGAAGCTATTAAAGAAGTTTCATACAGAGTATCCTAACAAGCCAGACTAACTTTTATACCTGTTTTGTTTTCTTTACAGGTGGATCTCTCTTATTTTTAAGGGGGGCAGGATGTCAGAATCCAATTATATTTCATTTCTATCTACCTACTCTGATAAAAAACCAATTCTTACTCTCTTCTGGATTCTGTCATACTATGGAAGGGGAGGAGGGTAAGCATGGGGGTTTTATGACTCCCACTTACTTCATTAACTACAAAGTGACCGTGTGTTGATTCTCTTCGAAAGGACTAACCATAACAATGTGGCCATCGCCTTTCGTCCTACTCTCTCTGAAGTTCTCCCCTTTGCCGGCAGTGAGGGAAAAGGGGGGGGGGAAATGCAACACCTGGGATCTGGGAAAAGAGAGGATGAGTGATCATGCCGATGGAGCGGACTGACGGATTGAATCGCCCGGAAGAACTGTGGAGTGGGGGCTGCTTGGGAACACTTTAAAACATTGAATGGTGGGAGAGGATTCCCCAGATCCTGTCTAGCATGGCTGCAATCAGTTTCTCTTAATAAAGATTCCTGTTGGAAGAGACATTCCAAGAGTTATGTCTTCTTAAGATGTAAAGTGAGGTGTGTCCTTGTTGAGTGGGGTGATGCTGCCTAACCCACATTGTTCTATCTTACAAAGGTAAGATAGTGATCTACTTTTCAAATGTCTTACTGAAGTCTAAGTAAACTATGTCCACAGCGTTTCCCTTATCTAAAGGTTTGTCTGGCATGATCTGTTTTTGACAAACATGCCAATTTCTATTAATTGTCTTGTTCATTTCTAGATGCTCACAAACTGATTATCTTTTCTAGGATCTTCCCAGGTATTGATGCCAGGCTGATTGATCCACTTTTTACCTTTTTTGTAGAAGGAGAAGGAGAAGGAGGAGAAGGAGAAGGAGGAGAAGGAGATGGAGAAGGAGAAGGAGATGGAGAAGGAGATGGAGAAGGAGAAGGAGAAGAAAGAAGAGGAGGAGAAAGAGAAGGGAGCAGAAGGAGAAGAGAGAAGAAGGAAAAGAGAGAAGAGAAAGAAGGTAGAAGAACGTGAAGGGAGAAGCAGAAGTTATTTAGTCTTCTCCTTTCAACCTTCCAAAGCTGCCAAAGGGAAAAAAAAAAGCTTTTGAATGGCAACCACCTGAACGTATTGCAGTGAAAGCAAAACAGACACTGTGTCACCTTAAAGATTAAGAAAGTGTGAGTGACACAAGCTTTTCATGGTCTGCATCCATCCAAGAAAACATATGGTATAATGGGTACCGTATATTAATCTTCAAGGTGACACAAGACTCATTTTAAAACCAAAGATGATAAACCACAGTCCCAGATATTTTTTTTTAACTAACACTAGCACCATGACTTGGGAATAAGCTTCTGATCTGGGGAGGGGGGGACCCTGCTTCTCATTTGTTTCTTCAGTAGCTTTCTTTGCATAGGGCGACTTTATATATTTTCCCGGTAAGCAAAGAGGTGATTATCTCTCTGAAGAAATCATCATAGCATTTTTTTTCAATTAGTAAATCAGTTTATTTCTTTTTCAGAAGCCCTTTTGGTAATGGTAAGGTATTTATTAAAAGTACATTTAAGCGGTAACCATTTTCTAAGCAGTATTTACAAGGTAAAATCAAAATCCCTCAAGATGAGAGATGAAGTCCTGGTGATTACATTGAACCTGTCACTTTTATTCTGACGTTGCCATATTTCAGTATTTTTTTTCCTAGTCTAGTCTACAGTCCTGATAATCCTGGTATCTCCTATCCATGTACTAATCAGGTCCAACCCTGTTTAGCATGTTTGAGATCTTGGCTGAAGATCAGTTCGTTGTTACTAGCACTTGTAACGAGCAGTACTGCATGGGTCTAATATGTGAACAATGCTGTCAGTTTATATTTATATCATGCCTTTCCTCAAAGAGGAACATACAGGTAGTCCTCAACTTACAACCATAGTTAGGACCAGATGGATTACACCCCAAGGTTCTCAAGGAACTGGCAGATGTGATCTCAGAACCACTGAACTATATTTTTCAAAGATCCTAGAGCACTGGGGAACTGCCAGAGTCCTAGTGGACAATCATTTAAATATGAGCCAGCAGTGTGCTGCAGCTGCCAAAAAAGCCAACACAGTGCTAGGCTGCATTAACAGAGGGATAGAATCAAGATCACGTGAAGTATTGGGGGCTTCCGGTGGCCGGATGACGGCCGATGGAGGCTTTCTGTGAGCCTCCCGTCCGGGACTGCGTTAAAGCCGCCGAAACAGCGCGCATCAGCTGTTTGGCGGCTTGAGCTTTCTCTTCGGGAGAAGGAGAGAGGGCGAGTTTTACTCTGAGTAGGAGTAGAGTTCCCTAGTCCCCCTAGGAGCTTTCCAGGGGGACGAAGGTGAGAACTCCTCCGGAGCTCAGAGCTTTCTCCGCAGCTCAGGATGTCTTCGTTTGCAGCGAAGCCAGACGTCGTCTCCACCTCTGATACTTATTCAGATTTTCAATCGTGAGTAAACTTATCAACAGACAGAACTGACCAGGAAAATTGGACTTTGATTGATAAAAAGACTTTAACTCAGAAGATTTAAAGACATCCTTCTCAATTGTTATAATTAATTTGAGAAGAAAATGGCTGCGGGCAAGCCGTTTCTTTGTTTCAAAGGAAAACTTTCACTTCTCTTCCGGTTGTGGATTGATACATTGTAAAGACCATTTTGAACTCTTTTGAACTTAAAAAAAGTTTGGCTAAACACTTGCTGTTGTGGATTGATACTTTGAAAAGACTCTTTTAAATTCAAGGAAAGTTTGGTTAAATACCTGCTGCTTTCTCTTGTTTTGGATTATACTCAGTGTGTTTTCAGAATGGCTTCTAAACGTATTGGAACTTCTGCAGTACCTAAAACAGCTATTTCTTCCCCAGTTGTGCAAATTACACAACAGAAACCTAAAACTCCTCCACCTTCGCCCCCCCTATTACTCTTAAAGATTTACAGGAATCTTTGGCACAAGTCTCCAAGCAAATAGTACAACAAATGAGAATGGAAATAGAAGAGCTTCTTAGCAAGAAAAATGATGAATTGTGTGAGAATATATCACAAATTTTACAAGGTTTTGCAGTTCATGTAGATCATATAGAGGGACGGGTGGATGAAGTGGTGGAGAAAATGGAAGGAATGGAGGATAGACTGGAAAAAGTAGAAGAAGGTGTGGAAAATGCTCAAAATGATATTGTAATGTCACAATATAGAGAAATGGAGTATGCTATAAGAATTAGAGGCTTAAAAGAAGATTTACAGGAGAAACTGAGGGAGGAAATAGCAGCTGCTCTGGCTCTGGTTTTTGAGTGCGATCCTGAAATTATTTTTGGAGAAATCGAAAAAGCTTATAGAGTAAATTCATGGGTTGCACGTCAGAGGAAACTACCCAGAGATGTTGTAGTTTACTTTTCCAGAAAAACAC
>NW_015391150.1:0-7972 GCF_001527695.2 Protobothrops mucrosquamatus
ATTTAGTTTCTGAGCCAGTACGTCCTATGTCAGTCAATGGCTTCGCTCGCGTCAAGACTGGGAATCTATGGTCCAGGACGGGCGTGGCAACTTTGGCTGACTTAATCTGATTGGGCAGGAATACAGTCTACTACCCATGGGTGGATCCTCCATCTCCGTGCTGAGAAAAGGCGTTCAGGTAAGACAACGCCCCTTCTCTTACCTTGGCTCTTTTATGACTCGTGGACTTCAACTCCCAGAATTCCTGAGCCAGCCATGCTGAGGGGAAAGGGAGAGGTTTCCAAGCTGAGCCATGCTGGCTCAGGAATTCTGGGAGTTGAAGTCCACCAGTCATGAAGGGGCCATAGTTCTGCCATGCTGGCTCAGGAATTCTGGGAGTTGAAGTCCACGAGTCATGAAGGGGGCCATAGTTCCCCCATGCTGGCTCAGGAATTCTGGGAGTTGAAGTCCAAGAGTCATGAAGGGGGCCATAGTTCCCTCATGCTGGCTCAGGAATTCTGGGAGTTGAAGTCCACGAGTCATGAAGGGGGCCATAGTTCCCTCATGCTGGCTCAGGAATTCTGGGAGTTGAAGTCCACCAGTCATAAAAGAGCCAAGGTTGCCTACCCCTGGCCTAAGTCCTCCTGTTCTAAGTGGTGAGCCTCCTAGACCAGGGATAGGCAACCTTGGCTCTTTTGTGACTGGTGGACTTCAACTCCCAGAATTCCTGAGCCAGCATGGCTCAGCATGGAAACCTCTCCCTTTCCCCTCAGCATGGCTGGCTCAGGAATTCTGGGAGTTGAAGTCCACAAGTCATAAAAGAGCCCAGGTTGCCTACCCCTGTCCTAAGTCCTCCTGTTCTAAGCGGTGAGCCTCCTAGACCAGGGGTAGGCAACCTGGGCTCTTTTATGACTGGTGGACTTCAACTCCCAGAATTCCTGAGCCAGCAAGAGGGAACTATGGCCCCCTCATGACTGGTGGACTTCAACTCCCAGAATTCCTGAGCCAGCCTGGCTCAGCTTGGAAACCTCTCCCTTTCCCCTCAGCATGGCTGGCTCAGGAATTCTGGGAGTTGAAGTCCACCAGTCATAAAAGAGCCAAGGTTGCCTATCCCTGCACTAAAGCAATATGGGAAGTGTTTGAATTTGTTTTGCTAAGAAAACCATTATAGGCAGTCCTTGACTTACAGCCATTTGTTTAGTGTCTGCTCAAAGTTATAATGGCATGGAAAAAGGGACTTAGTGTATGTCCATTTTTCACACTTCACCACCATTGCAGCATTCCCCCACGATCATGTGATCAAAATTTGGACGCTGGGCAACTGGCATGTACTTAGGACAGTTGCAGTGTCCCGGTGGTCACACGGTCGCCTTTTGCGACTTAACAAATGTCTTGCTTAATAGCGGGAATTTGGAGCACAACTGCGGCCGTAAGTCAAGGACATCACCACAGGTTTTGTTGCCTGAGCAGGGAGCGGGACTAGAAGACCTCCAAGGTCCCTTCCAACTCTCTTATTCTGGAAAAAAAAGTGACTTCTAACTGTTTTTCACAGTAACGACGGTTACACCATGCCTGTGGTCACATGATCAAAATTTGGAGGGTTGGCAACTGGCTTGTACTTAATGACGGTTGCGGTGTCCTGTCCAAAGTTGCCCTGTGATAAGATGGGGTTGTAAAATTAATTAAATTAAATTAAATTAAATTAAATTAAATTAAATTAAATTAAATTAAATTAAATTAAATTAAATTAAATTAAATTAAATTAAATTAAATTAAATTAAATTAAATTAAATTAAATTAAATTAATAGTAATAATAGTAATAGTAATAATAATAATAATAATAATAATAATAATAATAATAATAATAATAATAAGAAGAAGAAGAAGAAGAAAAAATAATTAGAAGGGACCTTGGAGGTCATCTAGTCCAACCCCCTGCTCAGGGAAGGAAACCCTATACCATTTCAGAGAAATGGCTGTCCAGACTCTTCTTAAAAACGTCCAGGGTTGGAGCATTCACCGCTTCTGGAGGCAGGTGGTTCCACTGGTTAATTGTTAAGTTAAATATAAAAATAATAAAATAAGATAAACTATATCCACGTATAATGGAGACAGAATTTAGAACTGTACGGAAAGCTGGCCGCAGAGACCACCGCCCTGTGCTAGCTCAGGATGTGCCGTGACCTGCCGTGTTTCGTTGCAGGTTTGAGTCCTCTTCCCATGCCATCAGTATGAGCACGTACCTGCAGGAGCAACGGAGAGAACTGTACAGCCGGAGTGGTGAGCTGCAAGGTAGGACATTGATTATATAAACAAACGCCGATCAAAATAGGCCTCCCTCTCCCACGAGGGGGTTTGAATCCGCTTGTTTGCAAGGAAGCCAAAATAAACCCGGACGGTAAGTTTGGAATGCTGGTTAATAGGTCAACGTTGCTAGCAAATAGCGTGTTCGGCGCACTCAACACGGAAGCTGTAACGGGTCTTTCTTCTGAGTGCCAATTTTGAAAGCAAAGTAAGGATGCTTTTTGACAGAAGAGACACACCTGTAAGTCGGGGTTGAGCTATGGGGTCCTCGGCGCCCTCTGAGCTTGGCGGTATTCCCGGTAGACGTTTCATCACCCAACTAGGTAACATCGTCAGGGCTAGAAGGGAGTGATGTTGGTTCTCTTAACAGTTCAGGAAGCGTGCACAGAAGCGGGAAACGGGACTGTTTGATTTTCTAGCTGTTTTGAGTCTGAACACAGCCATTTATTGTAGCTTCTTCCTCACATTCTGCAATGAAATATGAACTCGTTTAGGAACCGTTCCTAAATGGTTCAAATCCCCGTGGACGATAATAATAAAGTTGGAAGGGTCCTTGGAGGTCATCTAGTCCAACTCCCTGCTCAGGCAGGAAACCCTATACCATTTCAGACAAATGGCTGTCCAGTCTCTTCTTAAAAACTTACAGTGTTGGAGCATTCACCGCTTCTGGAGGCAGGTTGTTCCACTGGTTAATTGTTCTCACTGTCAGGAAGTTTCTCCTTAGTTCTAGGTTGCTTCTCTCCTTGGTTAGTTTCCATCCGTTGCTTCTTGTCCTGCCTTCAGGAGCTTTGGAGAATAGCTTGACTCCCTCTTCTTTGGGGCCGCCCCTGAGATATTGGAAGACTGCTATCATGTCCCCCCTCGTCCTTCTCTTCATTAAACTAGACATATCCAATTCCAGCAACTGTTCTTTGTATATTTTAGCCTCCAGTCCCCTAATCATCTTTGTTGCTCTTCTCTGTACTCTTTCCAGAGTCTCAACATCTTTTTTACATTGTGGTGACCAAAACTGGATGCAGTATTCCAAGTGTGGCCTTACCAAGGCCTTGTAAAGTGGTATTAACACTTCACGTGATCTTGATTCTATCCCCCTGTTAATGCAGTTCGGCACTGTGTTGGCTATTTTGGCAGCTGCAGCACACAGGTATCTAAGGGATTTGTCCACTAGGACTCCGAGATCCCTCTCACAGTTCCTACTATTGAGCAAGGTACCCCCTATACTATACCTGTACATTTGACTGCTGAGCCTAGTAGTCAAAAACTACAAAATGGGGCTTGTAGGTTGAAAACGTAAAGGAGGAGCCCCCCCTCCATGTTACCAATTAGAAGCTTTATTGGTTCCCCTGGAAAACGTGCCAGAGAAGACCCAGCAATAGCCTTGCCATTCATCATAATAAACACAGAGATAAAATCGTCCATATTTATTTGCCGAGGCCGCGCTAAAAGCACCTTTTAAAGTGTCTGCTTATTGATCTCAGAAGCAGGAGCAGCTGTCGGCTGTAAGGATCTGCTCCATCTTTGTCAGCATGCAAGGCTTAACGTGAACCCATCTCTTTGCCCAGGTCTGTTGTATCTGTCGCCCCCAGTTACGCTTTCTATTTTGATTTCTCTACTTCTCCCGTATCATACCTTCACGGATTCCTGTTAGGCTGGCTGTTCCGTCTTGAGGTTGCCGAGGATAAAAGATTTATTGTCAGCTCCTTGGTGGCCTCTGAGCTTGGTTGTTTCCTTGGCAGACCTTTCATGACCCAACTAGGTCGTATCATCAATGCTAGAAGGGAGTGGGGTTTGCGGAGAGGAGGAGGAGGAGGAGGAGGAGGAGGAGGAGGAGGAGGAGGAGGAGTGGTGGTGGTGCCGTGGTGTCCTTATTGCTCTCTGAGCTGGGTTGTTTTCTTGGCAGACGTTTCATGACCCAACTAGGTAACATCATCAGTGCTAGAAGGGAGGTGGTTTGGCTCTCTGTTTATATACAGGTATATTAGGCTAGCCCTTGGCCTGGGCAAGGCAGTGGGACCTCGCAGTTCAAAGCGGAGCTGCAAATATTCTCTCTTAAAGGTGCTTTATTTTATGTATTTTTTCACAATCATGGCCTGGATTACGTTGTTTTCCGGTATGGAAGCTTAGACCAGGGGTAGGCAGCCTTGGCTCTTTTATGACTGGTGGACTTCAACTCCCAGAATTCCTGAGCCAGCCGTGCTGAGGGGAAAGGGAGAGGTTTCCAAGCTGAGCCAGGCTGGTCCAGGAATTCTGGGAGTTGAAGTCCACCAGTCATAAAAGAGCCAAGGTTGCCTACCCCTGGTCTAGGAGGCTCACCGCTTAGAACAGGAGGATTTAGGTCAGGGGTAGGCAACCTTGGCTCTTTTATGACCTGTGGACTTCAACTCCCAGAATTCCTGGACCAGCATGGCTCAGCATGGAAACCTCTCCCTTTCTCCTCAGCATGGCTGGCTCGGGAATTCTGGGAGTTGAAGTCCACAAATGATAGAGATGCCAAGGTTGGCCTAGAATAGACCAGGGGTAGGCAACCTTGGCTCTTTTATGACTGGTGGACTTCAACTCCCAGAATTCCTGAGCCAGCCACGCTGAGGGGAAAGGGAGAGGTTTCCAAGCTGAGCCATGCTGGTCCAGGAATTCTGGGAGTTGAAGTCCACGAGTCATAAAAGAGCCAAGGTTGCCTACCCCTGGCCTAGACATTAGCTCCACCGGTAGTAGCTTTGAAGGGCAAGAACGGGAAAGGACCCCGGATTCAGAGGGCAAAAGGGATTCGGAGTACAATTAATTACCTCTTTGCAACTCTTTAAAATTAGTGTTTCTAAAGGTGTGGACTGAAAACCCCCAAAGGTCCCTCAAAACCTTCCCGGGGATCTGCCAGGTCAAAATTACACATAGCCCTCGAATCACAAGCCCAATTAAGCCCAACATTTCTGTCGTTAAGTGAGACAGGTTGTTAAGTGAGTTTTGCGCCATTTTACGTCCAAGTTATTAAGTGAATCACTGCAGTTGTTAAGTTACTAAGACGATTGTTCAGTAAATCTGGCTCCCCCCCCCCCCCCCCGTTGACTTTGCTTGTCGGAAGGCCGCAAAAGAGGATCACATGATTCCCGGGACGCTGCAACCGTCGTAAGTACACGCCAGTTGCCGAGCCTCTGAATGTTGATCACGCGGCCACGGGGAGGCTGCAGCGGCCGTAAGTGTGAAACACAGTCCGAAGTCCCTTTTGTCAGTGCTGTTGTCACATTGAACGGTCACTAAATGAACCGTTGTAAGTCAAGGAGGGCCTGTACTAGGGTGTGATTCTGTACTAATTCTACTGCCAGTTTTTGTAGCACAAGAATTAAAAAAAAACAACGCCGAGTTCTCCTTCCCCCCCCCCCTCTTCTTCTCTTTTTCTCCCTTTTTTTCCCTCTGTCAAGTTACGTGGCCTCTGTTTGATAATCTCATTTCCCGAAAAGAAAAAAAAAAGAAATCAAAATACCGGCAATTTCAACCTCCCAGAGTGTTAATTGTGACCTTGCTCCCGTTGCTAATCAAAAAATGGGATGTTTTGCATGAAAACGCGGCTCTAATTAATTCTCAGTCATAAAGCACCTTGGTTTTTTAATAACCCCGCCTTGATTGGGTAGTCTTTGAGAAGACTGGGGGGGCTGCTAAGCTCCTAAACCCGGAGGGGGAAAAAAAAAAAACCGTGGAAAGGAAATTATAAGAGGGCGAGAAGATTCATCCGACGGTCTTTCCTTTCCCGGCTCAAATTTCAGATCGCGCTCCGCATCTGGCAAAGAAGGATGGCAGATATGGGGACAGATCCTGCCGTTCTCTGAGTGGGAAAAGCAGTTTATTCTAAGGGGTTTTCTGAGGAAGATATGTGTGTGGGGGGTTCTTGGGGCTCTCTGAGCTGGGTTGCTTTCTTGGAGACGTTTCATGACCCAGCTAAGTTACATCATCAGTGCTAGAAGGGAGTGGGGTTTGCAGAGTGGAGGAGAATGAAATGGGGAGGGGGAGGAGGAGGAGGAGGAGGAGACGACTGACTGAGTGGGGGTCCTTGGTGCTCTCCGAGCTTGGTGGCTTTCTTGCAGACGTTTCATGACCCAGCTAGGTAACATCATCAGTGCTAGAAGAGAATAAGGTTCAAGAGAAGGGGGAAGAGGAGGGAGAGAGGAAGGAAAAGAAAGAATGAAAGGGAAGGAAGAGGAGGAGGAGGAAGAGAAGGAGAAGAATTGTGGAGTCCTCGGTGCTCTCTGAGCTGGGTGGCTTTGTTGCAAACGTTTAATGGCCCAGCTAGGTTACATCATCAGTGCTAGAAGAGAATAAGGTTTAAGAGAAGGGGGGAGAGGGGGAGAGGAAGAAAGAGAAAGAATGAAGGGTATGGAAGAGGAGGAGGAGGAAGAGAAGGAGAAGAATTGTGGAGTCCCTGGTGTTCTCTGAGCTTGGTGGCTTTCTTGCAGACATTTCATGGCCCAACTAGGGAACATCATCAATGCTAGAAGGGAGCAGGATTTGCAGAGAGGAGGAGGAGGACTGTGGGGTCCTTGATGCTCTCTGAACCGGGTGGTTTTCCTGCAGACGTTTCATGACCCAACTCGGGAACATCATCAGTGCTAGAAGAGGAAAAGGAGGGATTATGGAGTTCCTGGTGCTCTCTGAGCTGGGTGGTTTTCTTGCAGATGTTTCATGACCCAGCTAGGGAACATCATCAGTTCTAGAAGGGAAGGGGGATTGTGGAGAGGAGGAGGAGAGGGGAAGAGGAGGAGGACTATGGGGTCCTTGGTGCTCTCTGAGCTGGGTTGTTTTCTTGCAGACGTTTCATGACCCAGCTAAGTTACATCATCAGTGCTAGAAGGGAGTGGGGTTTGCAGAGAGGAGGAGGAGAAGGAGGACTGTGGGGTCCTTGATGCTCTCTGTCAGGTGGTTTTCCTGCAGACATTTCATGTTACCTAGTTGGGTCATGAAATGTCTGCAAGAAAACATCCAATCCCAGAGAGTACCAAGGACTCCACAGTTCTTCTCCTCCTCCTTCTCCTTCTCCTCCTCCTCCTCCTCCTCCTCCTCCTCCTCCTCCTCCTCCTCCTCCTCCTCCCTTATACTTTCTCTTTCTTTCTCTCCCCTTCCTCCTCCCCCTCTCCTTAAGCCTTATTCCCCTCTAGCCCTGACAATGTTACCTAGCTGGGTCACGCAACGTCTGCAAGAAAACCTCCAAGCTCAGAGAGCACCAAGGGGACGGCATTTCAGCTCTGACCTGCAAATATTCTGTCCTGTTGGAATGTCGTTTCCCTTTGTAGACGCACCTACTAAGGTGTGTCCAACCTGGGCAGACTGGATAGCTGAGACTTTAGATAAAAATAAGCCACGACGAATTGCAGACTCGTTGAAGGTACGGGTGTTTCTGGGGATGCAACGTAAGACAGATAAGGGGAAGCCTACCAAATTCCTAGTGACTGACTAGGAATATATGTTCGTATTGTCCTCAAAAACTGCTTGTCCGAGACAAAACATGGACCGGGATGCCTTGCGCACAGTCACCCATGCTCTTGTCACCTCCCGCCTGGACTACTGCAATGCTCTCTACATGGGGCTCCCCTTGAAGAGCACTCGGAGGCTCCAGTTAGTCCAGAATGCAGCTGCGCGGGCGGTGATGGGAGTGACTCGTCGCTCCCATGTAACGCCGCTGCTGCGCGAGCTGCACTGGCTGCC
>NW_015391150.1:13910-28482 GCF_001527695.2 Protobothrops mucrosquamatus
TCCGGCACCTTTTTCCGGGCCGGCCGCACCGGAAATAGCCCCTCCCGCACCGGAAATAGCCCCTCCCAAATTTTACTTGCATTCCTGTTCTCTAAAGGGGCGGTCCTAGGGTTTGATGAGGGCGTGGCCAGGTTTGAGTTCCGCCACCTTTTCTCTGAGAAAAAAAGCCCTGGATAGATAGATAGATAGATAGATAGATTATGATAGATATATACATAGATAGATAGCTGATAGATTAGATAGATAGATAGATAGATAGATAGATAGAGATAGATGCATAGATAGCTGAGATAGTAGATAGATAGATAGATAGATAGATAGATTATGATAGATATATACATAGATAGTTAGCTGATTAGATAGATAGATAGATAGATAGATAGATAGATAGATAGATAGATAGATAGATAGATAGATAGATTATGATAGATATATACATAGATAGTTAGCTGATAGATTAGATAGATAGATAGATGATAGATAGATAGATAGATAGATAGATAGATAGATAGATAGATAGATAGAGATAGATGCATAGATAGCTGAGATGATAGATAGATAGATAGATAGATAGATAGATAGATAGATAGATAGAGATAGATGCATAGATAGCTGAGATAGTAGATAGATAGATAGATGGATGGATGGATGGATGGATGGATGGATGGATGGGTAGACGGGTAGATAGATATATAGATAGATAGATGCATAGGTAGGTAGGTAGATAGGTAGGTAGGTAGATAGATAGATTTTTCCTAATAAATAAATGACAAATCCGTTAAAATCCACCCATAAAGAGACACATCTGCCATTCTGTGCAAGGCCGAATGCTTTTCAAGGCTTCCCAGCGCTGCCGCCGTCCAGAGTACAGGTAGTCCTCGATTTACGACCACCGTCGAGCCCCCAAATTTATGTGGCTAAGTGAGAAATTCATTAAGTGAGCTTTGCCTCCATTTTACCACTTTTCTTGCCCCAGTTGTTAACTGAATCACTGCAGTTGTTACAATAGTAACACGGTCGTTAAGCGAATCCGGCTCGCCCCCCTCCTTGAGTCTGTTCGTCAGAAGCTCGCAAAACGGGATCACGTGACCCCCCGGGGACGCCACAGCTGTCATAAGTGCAAGTCAGTTGCCGAGAGTTTGAATTTTGAATTTCGACCGCGGGGACGCTGCCACGACCCTAAGCGTGGGAAACGGTCCTAAGTCCCTTTTTTTTCAGTGCCGTTGTAACGTTGAACGGTCACGAGATGAACTGTTGTAAATCGAGGACTACCTATTACGACAATAGGATCCTGTTTTTTGGGTTTTTTTTTTTTTAATGCTTCATTTGGATGCAGGGAAAGGAAGATTTTCCCCTCGGTGTACAGTTCCTTCCTTACGTCTGTTGCTATTTGAAACACGTCTTCGGCCTCCCGGCCTCGTAGGATTTCACTTTTCTTAATTAACCTCCCGGACTTGCCAGGCGCCACCTCCGGAGTTCATCCCTGCGCCTGTCCCTTGGCGTGTTTGTGTGAACCGGCTAAGAAAAAAAAAAAAAAAGGAAATGATTTCAGTCAAGTCAAGCCTGCTCTTTCGTCCCGGCGGTCTCACGATACGGCTCACGCTTTCTTCCGCTTTTCACCCAACCGTCGTTGGCTGAAAGAAAAAAAAACAACGAAAAACAAAAGTCTTGTCTGATTTCATGGCTTGGCTTAACTTTGAATAAAAAAAACACACACACGCTCTGATTTGTGACGAAGCGGCTTCGAGGGAGGTTTTGCTTCAACTCTTGTCTTTGCAGAAGTGATTTTTAGTAATAGTAATAGTAGTAAAGTGGGAAGGGACCTTGGAGGTCATCTAGTCCAACCCCCTGCTCAGGCAGGAGACCCTGTATACCATTTCAGACAAATGGCTGTCCAGTCTCTTCTTAAAGACTTCCAGTGTTGGAGCATTCACCGCTTCTGGAGGCAGGTAGTTCCACTGGTTAATTGTTCTAACTGTCAGGAAATTTCTCCTTAGTTCTAGGTTGCTTCTCTCCTTGATTAGTTTCCATCCGTTGCTTCTTGTCCTGCCTTCAGGGGCTTTGGAGAATAGCTTGACTCCCTCTTCTTTGGGGCAGCCCCTGAGACATTGGAAGACTGCTATCATGTCCCCCCTCGTCCTTCTCTTCGTTAAACTAGACATTTCGTTCTTTTCCCTGTGATACAGATAGTCCTTGAACTTACAACAGTTCATTTAGTTGTTCAAAATTAACAACGGCGCTGGAAAAAGGGATTTAGGGCTGTTTTTCACACTTAATGACCGTTGCAGCATCCCCGTGATCAAAATTCGGATGCTTGGCTGCTGGTTTCGTATTTATGACGGTCGCAGTGTCCCGGGGTCACGGGATCCCATTTTGCGACCTTCTGACAAGCGAAGTTAATGGGGGATCCGGATTCACTTAACGACTGTGTGACTAACTGAACAAATACGACGATTGACTGAACAACTGTGGCAAGAAAATTTGTAAAATGGGGCGAAACTCGCTTAACAAATGTTTCACTTAGCGACATACATTTTGGGCTCCCTTATGCTTGTAACTCGTGGATTACCTGTATGGACAGTGATCTCGGCGCCCTTGAAATTAAAATAAAATTAAAAAATCAGTGTGAAACTTCGTTGCTGTACATGCACGTCCACTGCCGCAAGGATCCATTTTAAGTTGGCCTCGACTTACCACAGTTTCGTTTAGTGACCGTTCGAAGTTACAAGGTCACCGATAAAAGTGACTCGTGACTGTTTTTCACACTTATGACCCCTTGGTCATGTGATCAACATTCGGAGGCTTGGCCAATGGTTCATATTTACGACAATTGGAGTGTCCCAGGGTCACGTGATCTCCTTTTGCGACTTTCTCACAAGCAAACTCAAGAACCTTCCGGTTCTCTTATTTATAGATTTGGCAGTACAGGAACTCCTCGACTCAACAACAGTTTGTTTAGTGACGGTTCCAAGTTACAACGGCACTGCAAAATGGTGACTGGTGACCGTTTTTCACACTTAACGACCGTTGCAGCATCCCCAGGGCCACCTGATCAAAATTCAAAGGCTTGGCAACTGGCATGTACTTACGACGGTTGCAGTGTCCCGGGGTCACGTGATCCCCTTTTGCGACCTTCCGACAAGCAAAGTCAACGGGGGAAGCCACTTAACAACCGTGTCACTAACTTAACAACTGCAGATATCTCCTTAGCCACGGTGGCCAGAAAAGTCGTAAAATGGGGGCAAAACTCACTTCACAATTGTCTTGCTTAGCGACAGAAATTTTGGGCTCAGTTGTGGTCGTAAGTTGAGGACTACCCACGCAGACCTAAATGGAAAGCTACGTCCTGCCATGGAAGGAAGAACGGATGGAAAAGAGATGGAGTTAGCAGAGAGGGCCAAATTAACTACTTTGATTAAAGAAAATAATATATCCAGTTTTGTTCCCACTTGGAAACAGTTGCTAGATTTTGTGCTCCAGCCGAGAAAAAAATATATATGAAATTCTGACTTAAGGGTTTACGGATTAAATAAGGTTTGTTGTAATAGAAATGGTTGGTATATACACAAGTAAAAAATTGTATTTGATTTGTTTTTCTTCCATTGCACTGAAAAAGAAAAAAGTGGAAATGAATTCTTTTTTCCGCCTTTGTTTGCCTTTGCGTTTTATATTCCGATAATGGCGTAATATAAATAATATTGAAATAACTGAATATTGCACAGCAATGATTCAAATAATAATGGAAGCAATTAACAGATGCCTTTGTTTAGGATCCCGCTGGAATCCTCCCTGCCTCTCTTGCGAGATCCCTGATCATCGTTCGTATTTATTAAAGCTCAGAAATAGTTGAGGGGGGGGGAAATCCCCAAAATTGTCTCCTCCTATTGGTTCAAGCAAAATCAAGTGGTTTGTTTTGTTTTCTACAACACACTTCACCTCTTGTCTAGTGACACAATACCTCTGTGGACAAGGTTATTGCTTACCTTCCATGCAGAACTGAATATGCAGGCAAGTCCCCACTTAACAACCACAATCGAGCCAAAAATTTTATGTTGCTAAGTCAGACGTTTATTAAGTGAGCTCCGTCCCATTTTACGACGACCCTCGCCACATTTGCTAAGCGAATCACTGCAGTTGTTAATAACACGGTTGTAGAGTGAATTCGGTTTTCCCATTGCTCGTCAGAAGGTCACAAAAGGGGATCACACAGGACCCCGGGGACGCTGCGACCGTCATAAACACGAGTCGGTTGCCAAGCGTCTGAACGCTGCAACGGAGAACGCTGCAATAGTTGTAAGTGCGCAAAACGGCTGTAAGCCCCTTTTTTTCAGTGCCTTTTCAGTGTAAATTTGAAGTCCATGAGTCATAAAAGAGCCAAGGTTGCCTACCCCTGCTCTAGACTCTAACCATAAATGAATCTTGTCCTTCTGATTCTGGAGTGCTGTACAGACTGGCTTGTCTTCCGAAACAAACCCTATTTTGTGTTGCTTGCTTGCTTGCTTGCTTTTGTGTTTTGGAGGCCACACGAGGCGATGGCAATACAACTTTCTGTGTGGGAACACTTTGGAGCTTGGGTGGGACAGATGCCAATCTGCGGAGCGGCAATCGTCTGCCAGGGATCTTGATCTACAGTACATAACATTATTCCGATAGCATCTGTTGATTGCTTTCTCACGTTACCAAGGAAACAGATTTAAAAAAGCATCTCTTTCTTTGTGTTTGCGAGGCTCTTGTCAGTTGGAACTAAACAAGTGTCTGTGTTGAAGGAGCAGACCGGGATGGGCAAGCCAACTGGTTCAAAACAGGCCGTCTTCTTTGAGACCTGGGTAATTTAGAGAGGCCAAGATGTGGGGCGTCAAAACAACAACAACAACCCCAAAAGAGACATATAGTGATTCTTCCAATTTTGGGGGTCAATTCCATATTATTATTATTACTATTATTTTTGTTCCACACCTACAGACAGAATCTTGCCAAACTGAAGCGGCCCTCAGCCTACATGAAGCACGTGTTCTGGGAACTATTAGGGAGGTGCCGCCTTCACCCTCTTTCTCTCACACAAACTTATCAGAACTGCGTTGTTGCTTGCTCCTCTGGAAGGGAGCCCGTCCCGCCTGAGAATCTGACAATACCGTATTCCATAAAAAAAAAAAAGGACTCAGATTGATCCACCTTATATCTCTGTTTTTGTCAGCCGTGAAAAGATCTTAAGCGGATTTATTGCTAAAAGCCTGTGCGGCAGGAATCTTCTCAGCTAAGGGTCAGCACCTGCTCAGATAAGGGTCAATGCAGTGGTGGGATTGAAATACCCGAACAACCAGTTCTCTTATTGGATGCAGCCCTGGGCCTCTGAGGCCTAGAACGGACTTCCGGAAGTGGCATCCACGCACTTCCGGCGGGCCGTTCTAGGCCTGGCAGGCCTCCGAGGCCTAGAATGGACTTCCGGAAGTGGCATCCACACACTTCCGGCGGGCCGTTCTAGGCCTGGCAGGCCTCCTCCAGGCCTCCGAGGCCTAGAATGGACTTCCGGAAGTGGCATCCAAGCACTTCCAGCGGGCCGTTCTAGGCCTGGCAGGCCTCCTCCGAGGCCTAGAACGGACTTCCGGAAGTGGCATCCACACACTTCCAGCGGGCCGTTCTAGGCCTGGCAGGCCTCCTCCAGGCCTCCGAAGCCTAGAATGGACTTCCGGAAGTGGTATCCATGCACTTCCGGCGGGCCGTTCTAGGCCTGGCAGGCCTCCTCCAGGCCTCCGAGGCCTAGAACAGACTTCTGGAAGTGGCATCCACCATCATCAGTGCTAGAAGGGAGGGGGGTTTGTGGAGAGGAGGAGGAGGAGGAGGACTGTGGGGTCCTTGTTGCTGTCTGAGCTTGGTGGTTTTCTTGCAGACGTTTTGTGACCCAACTAGGTAACATCATCAGTGCTAGAAAGGAGTGGGGTTTGTGGAGAAAGAAAAGAGGGAGAGGAAGAGGGAGATAGAAGGAATAAAGGGGAAGAGGGAGGGAGGGAGGAGGGCTCGGAGGTCCTTGATGCTGTCCGAGCTTGGTGGTTTTCTTGCAGACGTTTCGTGACCCAACTAGGGAACACCATCAGTGCTAGAAGGGAGGGGGTTTTTGCTGTCTGTTTACATACCAGTGGCTTGTCCTGTCAGTTTTGATGGGGATGCTCTTGGTAGTTCTTTGATTAGGCTGTTGTTTACCGCTTGATTGTTTGCCTAGGTTGGTAGTTCCATGATTGGCGTACTGTTTATCTCATTTGGACCCTTCGTTGGCTGTTGATCACAGTTTGTCTGATTCTCTCGTCCCTGCTAGGCCTGGGGGAAGCGTGGGTCTTGACTCTGGAGTTTCCCCATTGATGATTGCCCTGCCTTCAACTCTCACCCACCTAGACCTTGGCAACAGGGTGTTTCTGCTGTCATTCTAGCAAGATTACTGGTGTTGGCTGCAAAAGTTGTGATGATTTCTTATTTTACCTCCCGACTGCTGTCTCACTTACCTCTTTGGAAAGTCAGTATTTCACTCTAATCCAAGTTCACATTGGTTAGGATTGCACTTACGGCTTGGAGTAATTTGTGTAGCCCAAACTCTTCTTGTTGACTTCTGTGTGGTTGCTGCCTCCTCCTCTTCCTCCCCCGTTGTCGCCGTTTTCATCCGTTTAAAATGCACATAGAACACCATCTTGGAACGTAATACAAAGTAAAACCCTGTGCACGCCGAGAAAAAAAAGCAGCCCGATTGGTCGCCGAGCTGTTGCAAGGCTTTAAATTGGCTCTGACATTTGGGCAAGACTAGTTTGTGTCGACATGGCGGGGAGCTCACTTAAAATGTAAGAATAGTAGTGCCGTCTGCCGGCCTAGAAGACAAATTTAGAATCTGGGATTATCAGGAATCAAATAAAAAATAAAATAAAATAGGAAAGCTTTAAAATACTTGTTTTGTAAATTCAGTGTTTAGAAAAATGTGTGCTATTTTGAGCCCCGGTCTCAAGTTATGGCCTTAATTTCCCTAGATTGCGAGGTTGACTATTTGCTTGGGTAATCTTATTTTGAATTGTTTTGCAATTCCCAGATTTTTTTGCTGTTATCATAACTAAGTCTATGCTAGATCTTAGTCGAAGGATTTTATCCAAGTCTCTGTATCCAGGGACACCGCAACCGTCGTACGTATGAGTCAGTGACCAAGCGTCTGAATTTTGATCACGTGACTAGGGGGATCACGTGACGCAACCATCATAAATACATGCCAGTTGCCGAGCCTCTGAATTTTGATCACATGACCCCGGGGATGCCACAGAGGTTGTAAACTGTGAGAAAACGGTCGTAAGTCCCTTTTTCCAGTGCCGTTGTAACTTGGAATGGTCACTAAATGGAACTGTTGTAAGTTGAGGACTACCTGTACATACAACCCCCCCTCCTCCCCGGAATAAAAAGTAATGAATTAAAAACTGGATCAAGGAATCCCAAATCATTAGCAGAATAAGGAATGAATTAAGGAAACTAAATCTAATCTTTGGCATTAGAACCCAAGTCATTTATCCTGAATGGACTACAGGTGGTCCCCGACTTATGATGATTCATTTAGTGACCGTTCAAAGTTACAATGGCGCCGAGAAAAGTGACCTAGGACCGTTTTTCACGCTTACGACCATTGCAGCATCCCCAGGGTCACGTGATCCAAATTCAGAGGCTCGGCAACTGGCGTGTACTTAGGACGGTTGCAGTGTCCCGGGGTCACGTGATCCCCTTTTGCGACCTTCTGACAAGCAAAGTCAATGGGGAGGCCAGATCCACTTAAGAAGCATGTAAATAACAACTGTAGTGATTCATTTAATAGCGGTGTCAAAAAAGGTCATAAAACGGGGCGAAACCCACCTAGTTAGAAACGTTGGGCTCAAATGTGGTCGTACGTTGAGGACTAACTTCCCAGCCAGCTGCTGAATTTATTGCCTGGTGTATTTGCCTTATCACATTGTTGCTCATGAGGGAATTCAGGCAGATTATCTCTGTAATACACCAAGTAATCCCTTTCCCCCCCCCTTTTTTTGAGCTTAGCTTGAATATATGAGTCGGCCAGAGAAAGGATACGTGAATTTAGCTAGAGAGAATAAGCCTAAGGGAAAAACTTGTCTCTTGGACCCAGTTCCCAAAGATGCTGATGTAATTGATTGTAGTTAGTTATGTCAGAGTTGGCTTAAGTATTATTGATGCTGGTTACGTGGCGGAATGTCAGAAGAAATGAACTTTTTAAGACATCTTCCCTAAATGTCAGGGCCTTCGTTCCGTTCTCTAAGGAATTGCATGCACTTGTCCGCACACATATACTCGTATACCCAGAGAGATTTTTAATAGAGATTAATATTCCTCCGAAGTGACTATTGTGTCTATTGATTGAGATAGGTAGAGAATAACGCTTTGAGCTACTGTGGTATAAACTGGGAAGCAGAGGTGAAGGTTAGTCAGGAGAAAAATGATATTTTATTCAAGTGAAAAATGATATCCGTTAATCTAGGCCAGGGGTCTTCAAACTTGGCCCTTTTATGACTTGTGGACTTCAACTCCCAGAATTCCTCAGCCAGTGGGCACGCTGGCTGAGGAATTCTGGGAGTTGAAGTCCACAAGTCATAAAAGGGCCAAGTTTGAAGACCCCTGGAATAGATAGATGGATAAAATAAGTAGATGGATGAAATAGATGGACGACAGAAATAAAATGAAGAGATAGATGTATAGATAGAATAGATAGATAGATAGATAGATAGATAGATAGATAGATAGATAGATAGATAGATAGATAGATAGATAGATAGATAGATAGATGATAGATAAATGGAGAGTATAGCTAGATAGATGATAGACAGATATATGTAAAAATTGATGATAAAATAGATGATTTTATATGCATATAAAACTGATGATATGTGTAGATATATGTAGATAAAATAGATGATAAAATAGATGATTAGATTAGATAGAGATAGATAGATAGATAGAGAGAGAGAGAGAGAGAGACAGACAGACAGACAGACAGACAGACAGACAGACAGATAGATATAGATGATAGATGGATGATAGGTAGGTGGATAGATGATAGATAGATGATAGATAGATAGATAGATAGATAGATAGATAGATAGATAGATAGATAGATATAGATGGATAGGTAGGTAGGTGGATAGAGATAGACAGACAGACAGACACAGATGGTAGATATAAGTATAAATAAAACTGGATGGATAGAATAGATGGATGATAGATATAGATAAAATGAATAGGTTGATAGAATAGATAGATTGAGAGAATAGCTAGATAGATGATAGACAAATAGATGTAGATAAAATGCATATATAGATAGGTAGATAGGTAGGTAGATAGATAGATAGATAGATAGATAGATAGATAGATAGATAGATAGATAGATAGATAGATAGATAGATAGATAGATAGATAGATAGATAGATAGATAGAGTAGACAGACAGACAGACAGACAGATAGAATCGATAGCTTCTCCAGACTTCCTTAGCATGACCCAGTCCATGTAGTTTAACCCCCCCCAGCCAAATTTGATTCAGGGTCTGGTAAAACAGGGATCACCATGATTTTGAAAAAGGCTATTCGTAGCTCAAAATGTGCATTTACACCCTTGACTCTGTAGCAGCAGATCTGAAGCTCCAGGCTGAGTCCGAGTCTTCCTTCTAGCTTGTAATTAAAACCTGCCTCCACTTACCTTCCGGTGTGATGCCTTAATCAGGAATCCTCCCCGCTCCCTACCTCTGTCAGGGAGGTCCCGGTTGCCTTGACACATTACTGGTTCTCCAAGGTCTGCATACGTTAACTAGGAAGGTACGAAGAAGAAGAAGGAGATTCTATAGTGCCATCTCCTGGGCTTACAACCTTGAAATGTCTCTCTAGAAAAGAGATCTAGTCTCCAACCCCATCAAGGCACCCATCTCCTAAACATTAAACGGAATTGCTTTCTTTATCAAAGGCAAAGCAAAAAAATATTCAGCGGCAAAGGAGATGAAAAGACAAGAACCCTTTTAAAAAGACACTCGCCTTCTAAATTAAATCTCCCAAAGAAAGGTTTTTAGATCTGCTATTTGGTTCCGCGAAGCAGCCCTGATCTAAACAGGGGGACAAGTTGCGCGTCAACCCGCCGTTAATGAACGTGCTGCGGGGAATTTAATTATTGGGAACAAGAGATACCGGGGACCCCGAAGCCGGCACGTGTCCCAAATTAAAAGCAAAAAAAACTTATTTCATATGTTTTGCTTAAACGGCTTATCCGTTTCTAAAGAGGATAAACGCTTGCTGTGTTTTTCGGAGGCTTTAAGCGATCGCTTTAAATCGAACAACAGGACCAAATACACAACCGCTACTCCAGGTTGCGTATTTAAATGTTTGCCGAGCAGACTGTGAGAGTGAATTGGGGGGACGGTGTGTGTGTGGGGGGGCTCCCCTAGCTTTTCACTACAGGCTTGTTTTGAGGACAGAAAAAACTGTTTTAGGACCGGAATATTCTGTGATCGAATGCTTTTGTAGACCTGTTTGACTACAACCTTGGTAGTTCCCCCCAAAAAGTCACTTCGTGTCATTCGTGTGACTTCATTGTCACTTGTTGTCTTGACACATCGTCCTTGTTCTTTTCGGAGTGAGAGGTTTTAATTGTTGGGCATGTGAATTGCCTGAAAGCCAGAGAAGTTAGAACGAGTGGAGGAATAAATCTTTCTACTCATTTGAACTGCCTGAATCGCCTGATGATTTGAGATGATTTAAGATGGGTGGACTTCAGTTCCCAGAATTCCCCAGCTAGCTTGTTTTAGGATATGTGATTTAACTCCCAGAATTCCCCAGCCAGCATGCTTTAAAATGGGTGGACTTCCAGAATTCTCCAGCCGCATATTTCAAGATGGGTGGATTTCAACTCCCAGAATTCTTCCCAGCCACCATGCTTTAAGATGGGTGGACTTCAATTCCCAGAATTCCCCAGCTAGCATGCTTTAGGATGTGTGATTTAACTCCCAGAATTCCCCAGCCAGCATGCTTTAAGATGGGTGGACTTCCACTCCCAGAATTCTCCAGCCAGCATAGCAAGCTTGGAAAAACACTGAATTAAGCCATGCTGGCTGGGAATTCTGGGAGTTGAAGTCCACCCATCTCAAAGTTGCGAAGGTTGGGAAACCACATTGAAAACATTGTGAAGTTTCTGGGAATGTCTGGCACCAAACTAAGCGCCCTTAGCATTCATTTCCGATTAACTCGCCTCTAGATGAGACAAAAGGGTACACAAGTCAATCAAGCAAACAAATAAACTTCCATCGTCTTCTTCCTGATTTGACAGAGGGCTGTCACTTCAATTCTGCTTAACCTATTGGATTCTTCAGGCTGGGAGACCCGCCCATCTTAAATGATCTCCCTGTCGCCTATTGCTCAAAACATTTTTTTAAAAAAGAGAGAAAAAATATTCTTTTCTTTGTAACCTAATTTTCTAGATTAGCCATTATTAACATTCCCTCTCAAAAAATGCATTTACATCTGAATTATCTCATTACTTCCAAACCAAGCAATTATTGTCTTTCCTGAATTAAATAATTAGACTGGTGCCTACAGGTTTTTTTGAAATGATCCCCCGAGTTTCTGAAATGTTGAAAGCCACCCAATGTTTTGAATACATGAAGAATGTGTGAATGGAGATTTCTGTGGATTCAGATAAATGTGGGGTTCTCCGCACCCCCCCTCCCGTTTGGGTGTGTGTGTGTGTGTGTGTACAGGTAGTCCTCGACGTAACTATTTGTTGAGTGTCTGTTCGAAGTTGCACTGAAAAAAGTGACTTATGACCATTTTTCACACTTATGACCATTGCAGCATCCCTGTGATCACACAATCAACATTCGGAGGCTTGGGAACTGACTCGTATTTATGACGGTTGCATGTCCCTGGGCCACATGTTCACCTTTTGCGACCGTCTGACAAGCAATGTCAACAGGGAAGCCAAATTTGCTTAACAGCAATAGCAACAGCCCTTAGACTTATATACCGCTTCACAGTGCCTTCACAACCCTCTCTAAGCGGTTTACAGAGTCAGCATATTTGCCCCCAACAATCTGGCTCCTTGTTTTACCAACCTCGGAAGGGTGGAGGGCTGAGTCAACCTTGAGCCGGTCAGGATCGAACTCCTGGCAGTCGGCAGAGCTAGTGTGCAGTACTGCATTCTAACCAATGCGTAGGGAGTAGGGAGGAAGAGGGAGAGAGAAAGGAAGGAAGGAAGGGGAAGAAAGGGAGGAAGATAGAAGGAAGGAAGAAAGAAAGGAAGGAGAGAGAGAGAGAGTGAAAAAGAAAAGAAAGAAAGAAAGAAAGAAAGAAGGAAGGAAGGTAGTTAGGAAGGAAGGAAGGAAGGAAGGAAGAGAAAAGAAAAGGAAAAGAGGAAAGAAAGAGAAAGAGAGAGAGAGAGAGAAAGAGAAAGAAAGAAAGAAGAAGGGAGGTAGGAAGGAAGGAGGAAAAGAAAGAGAAAGAAAGAAAGAAAAGAGAAAGGATGGGAGGAAGGAAGGAAGGAAGGACAAAGAAAGAGAAAGAAAAAGATAAAGAGAAAAAGAGAAAGGAAGGAGGGAAGGGGAAGAAAGGGAGGAGGAGAGAGAAAGAAAGAAAAAGGAAGGAAAGAAAGAAAGAGAAAGAGAGAAAGAAGGGAGGTAGGAAGGAAGGAGGAAAAGAAAGAGAAAGAAAGAAAGAAAAGAGAAAGGAAGGAAGGAAGGAAAAAGAAAAAGAAAGAGAGAAAGAAAGAAAAAGAGAAAGAGAAAAAGAGAGAAAGGAAGGAGGGAAGGGGAAGAAAGGGAGGAGGAGAGAGAAAGAAAGAAAAAGGAAGGAAGGAAAGAAAGAAAAAGAGATCCTAAATTGGATGGATGGATAGACGACAGAAACAGCTTTTAGGATGCTTTTCTCCTGTAGAATAAACAGACCTCGGGTTCCTTTCTTTTGCAATAAATTTTTTCTTTAAAGTTGAAGGTGCATTTCCACCCCCCCCTCTTCTTCCTCTCTCCCCCATGGGGAAAAAAAAAGAGGGGAGGGCTAATTTTAATCAAGCCTCAGCTGTCACTGTAGCTCATCAGTCAAATGGCCACCTCATCATCCCTCCTTCACCAGCCCTGCATTAGGAGGGAATGTGAACTCTTTGATTATTAAAGTGGATGAAAAATAACAGCTCTGTGTGTGGCCAAATAGCTACTCATCAGCTGGATTTTTTCCCCCCTTTTCTGATGGGCCCTGGGATTTAATGCAAACAATCAAGGCCTCCCCAGTGCCTTTCTCTCTCTCTCTCTCTCTGCTGGCGCTTGACTTCAAGGTGGAAGCAACGTTTATTCCCCCTGTCTCGTCCCCTCCCATCCCAGCAGTGAAGAAAGATTTTAGATCTGCTTAGTGACCAAACACTGCCATTCTCAATGTACGAACGCCGGCCGGCAGGTTGACTTGTGGCCACCCACAAAAAAATCTAAGCGTGTTTTGAGAACTTAAAAACGTTGGGCAAACAGCCTTCAGATTCATGTGTTTGTTTTCACCAACGGGCAAATAAGTTAGCCCAACCTAGAGGCTTACACGTTGTGTGAAGTTTAAAAAACACGCATTTCTGTCGCTAGAAGATGGGTAGCTCAGGCTCCGACCGAGGGGGTCCGTGATGCTCTCTGGGCTTGGTGGTCTTCTTGCAGGTGCTTCATTGTCCAACTAAGTAAGATGCTGCGATGGTTGTAAGCGGGAGAGCTGCTCCTAAGTAACTTTTTTTCAGTGCCGTTGTAACTTTGAACGGTTACTAAAGGAACGGTCGTAAGTCAAGGGCTACCTGTATTAAAGGATGGATGGATGGAGAGAGAGAGAGAGAGAGAGAGAGAGAGAGAGAGAGAGAGAGGCAGATAGACAGACAGACAGAAAGAGATAGAAAGGGAAAAAGAGGATAGATAGATTAGATTGATAGATAGGCAAGCAGGCAGGCAGATAGACATAGACAGACAGACAGAGATACAGAAAGATAGAAAAAGAGGATAGATAGATAGATAGATAGAGAGAGAGAGAGAGAGAGAGAGAGAGAGAGAGAGGCAGGCAGACAGACAGACAGAAAGAGATAGAAAGAGAAAAAGAGGATAGATAGATTAGATTGTTAGATAGATAGGCAAGCAGGCAGGCAGATAGACAGAGACAGAGATACAGAAAGATAGAAAAAGAGGATAGAGAGATAGAGAGAGAGGCAGGCAGGCAGGCAGACAGACAGATACAGAAAGATAGAAAAAGAGGATGGATGGATGGATGGATGGATAGCGATAGATAGATAGATAGATAGATAGATAGATAGATAGAGAGAGAGAGAGAGAGAGAGAGAGAGAGAGAGAGAGAGAGAGAGATAGATAGATAGATAGATAGATAGATAGATAGATATGCTGGCTCAAAATTGTCATCTAAATAAAGTAAATAATATATTGGTTAAAAATTGGCAGAAAGAAGGGAGGGAGAAAGGAACTTGTCTTCCAGCCCACAGCTTTGTGTGCTGAAGTGGTAGTCAAGTTTATAATATAGTCACTGAAATGAGTTCAACCGGTT
>NW_015391151.1:0-3565 GCF_001527695.2 Protobothrops mucrosquamatus
TTTCCTGATATTTACATAGATTGAAACAATTCTGAATCCAGGTCTGCTGCACCAGACCTTCAGGCGAAAAAGCTTTGTCTTCAATTCATATATTCTTTTTTTCCTCCTCCCTTCCCCCTTTTCTTTCTATTCTTTCCGCCAGTGGGTGAGGGATAAAAGTTCAAAGGCTGTGGAGGCGTTGAGATATTGAAATGTCTCCGAAGACCTTGATCTACAAGACTAACTGTGTAAAAGCTTCTTTCTTTCTTTCTTTCTTTCTTTCTTTCTTTCTTTCTTTCTTTCTTTCTTTCTTTTTCTTTCTTTCTTTCTTTCTTTCTTTTTTCTTTCTTTCTTTCTTTCTTTCTAATGATGATGATAAAGTTGGAAGGGACCTTGGAGGTCATCTAGTCCAACCCCCTGCTCAGGCAGGAAACCCTATACCACTTAAGACAAATGGCTGTCCAGTTTTTTCTTTAAAACTTCCAGTGTTGGCGCATTCACCGCTTCTGGAGGCAGGTTGTTCCACTGGTTAATTGTTCTAACTGTCAGGAAGTTTCTCCTTAGTTCTAGGTTGCTTCTCTCCTTGATTAGTTTCCATCCGTTGCTTCTTGTCCTGCCTTCAGGTGCCTTGGAAAATAGCTTGACTCCCTCTTCTTTGGGGCAGCTCCTGAGATATTGGGACACTGCTATCATGTCCCCCCTCGTCCTTCTCTTTGTTAAACTAGACATACCCAATTCCAGCAGCCGTTCCTTATATGTTTTAACCTCCAGTCCCCTGATCATCTTTGTTTCTTCTTCTTCTGCATAGGAGAATGAATAATATGATCAATACCAGCTTCTATAGCACGCTCCTCTACATCATTGCTTTCACTGGGATGTGCCCTTGAGGGAGAACACGTGGTTAGTGAATGATGGTGTCTATGGATGCTTTCATAGAACATAAGAGTTGGAAGGGACCCTGGGGGTCTTCTAGTCCAACCCCCTGCTCAAGCAGGAGACCCTACACCATCTCAGACAAGTGACTGTCCATTCTCTTCTTAAAAACTTGCAGTGTTGGAGCACCCACAACTTCTGGAGGCAAGCGGTCCCACTGATTAATTGTTCTTATGGTCAGGAAATTTCTCCTTAGTTCTAGTTTGCTTCTCTCCTTGATCAGTTTCCATCCATTGTTTCTTGTTCTGCCTCCAGATCTACAGCTCTTGTGCTCAGGTACACATCCATTCCTTAATGTGGAAATCTTTATTTTCATTCAGACTGTAAATCAAGCATTTTCCTATGAGGCTGGTGATAGCACAAGCTTTCTTAAGAAATCCCTGGGTGTGTGCACGAAACACATGTTTCTCTGGGTGTGTGTGTGTGTTTATGTGTGTGTAAAAGGCTGTTTAACCAACAGTTGGAGGCTAATCTGGATTGCATCATAAGTAGCCACGATTTCTGGAGGCAAGTGGTTCCACTGGTTAATTGTTCTCACTGTCAGGAAGTTTCTCCTTAATTCCGGGTTGCTTCTCTCCTTGATCAGTTTCCATCCGTTGCTTCTTGTCCTGCTCTCTGGTGCTTTGGGGAACAACCTGACCCCCTCTTCTTTGTGGCAGCCCCTCAAATACTGGAATACTACTATCATGTCGCCTCTGTTCCTTCTTTTCTTTAGACTACTAGCCAAACGCAACTCTTGCATAACCACAATGTGCTGACTGAATAATGGTTACTGATATGTTCAGGATTAAGACCGGGGAGGAAGTGTGTGAAGGCTCATAAGTGGTCTATATTTAACTGCGACCCATTGCTCAACAAGCGCTACATCTATAGTAGCCAACCAGCTGCTCCTCTTTGGGGGATGAGCTTCGTTATGAGAATCCCTCACTTACTTGTGCCTTGTCTTCCAGAAGCCCTGTCTCAAGCCAGTGATTAACTGCAGATGCAGTCACTTCTGATCCAAGAGGGTGCCAGAGAAGCTTCCCCTGTGTGTGAGCTTGCTGGTGTGTACTTCAACCAGCACTGAACTTGAGAGAAGGAGCCAGTCCCTTCTGAGTTACGTCAAGAAGGTTAGCTGGCTTCCTTGGGGGGGGGATAAATCTGTTTGCGGCCTCTTCAGCCAGGCACGTCAGGGAACATCCCTGAGAAATAAATGGAGAGGTGATGCTTTTCTTTAAAGAAAAAAAAAATCCATCAAAGCCCACCAGCTATAGATCAACCCTTGAGGTTTCCAAGAAATTCAACAGCCTGCTTCTGAGAGGGATGCCCAGAAATAGCACAGGCTGCGAGGGTGGCCCACGCAGGATGCTCGGCCCCAAAAGAGGCTCTGGAAGGGGGTAGAGGTGGATCCCAGCTGGTGGGAGAGGAAAAAAAAAACGCTGATGAAGCAAGGGAAGGGTGGCCCAAAGAATCAGAAGGTCAACTCATCCATCTCCCAGATGACGGTGACCCACCCTCCCTTCTTCTCCTCCCTTGCACAAGCCTCTAATAGTGTCCTCACAGCACCCCTGTGAGTTAGAGAGCAGCCTCCCACACTCCAGCTGGAGAATGTTGGAAGACATGAGTTGTTGGCTGCCCTCTTGACGAAGGGATGAGAACCTGTCTCTCAGGTTGCAGATGGGGATTCTCCGAAGGTAGCTATGGGCCTGTCCGCTTATACAAAGATGCCAGCCCAGAGCTAACTGGCATTCGAGGAAGAGTTTACAACAACGGTTAGTACTATCGTTACTATAACAGAATTGGAAGAGATCTTGGAGGTCTTGTAGACCAACCCCCTACTCAAGCAGGGGATCCTATACCATTTCAGATCAACGGTTGCCCAATCTTGTCTTAAAAACCTGCAGGGTTGGAGCACCCACAACTTCTGAAGGCAAGCTGTTCCACTGATTAGTTTTTCTCGCTGTTCGGGAAATTTCTCCTTGACGTAGTTTCGTGAGGAAATAAGGCAGAGACTTGAGTCATTAAATAACAGGATAACTGAGTTGGAAGGGACCTTGAAGGTCTTCCAATCCAGCCCCCTGCTCAAACAGGAAAGCCTATACCACTCCAGACAAATGGTTGTCCAATCTCTTCTTAAAAACATCCAGTGTTGGAGCATTCACAACCAGTTCCACTTGGTTGATTGTTCTCACCGTCAGGAAATTTCTCCTTCGTTCTAGGTTGCTTCTCTCCTTGGTTAGTTTCCATCCGTTGCTTCTTCTCCTGCCTTCAGAGGCTTTGTGGCAGCCCTTTAGATATTGGAACACTGCTACTACTACCTCTAGTTCTTCTGGCAAGGAGTAAAAAAGTGGGGTGGGGGGTGGGAGAGGCCAGCATGATTCAACACTTTTCTTTAGAGATGGGACCTCCAAACTTTAAGACTTGGGGACTTCAGTTGCCTAGTTTGGAGAGCCCTGGTTGAAAGCATAACTGAGGCAAAACAGAAGCCCTCAGAAAAGAAGTTGGTTGTTTTGAGAGCATTTGAGAAATCCCCTCCCCCATCCTCTGTTTCTGTTCCCCATTTGCAAACTTAGGGAAAGCGCGCTCATCGCTCCCTCTCTTAGCCTAGCTTACTTTTCAGAGAACATAGAATGAGGAACCTTGGAGGCGTTCTATTCCAACTCCCTGCTTGAGC
>NW_015391151.1:5209-10732 GCF_001527695.2 Protobothrops mucrosquamatus
AGCATATTGTGCTGGGTGTAGATCCACAAGAGAGAGTTTGAGCCAGGGATACCATCTTTACTTCCATTTTGTTTGACTGGATGGAAGCTTCACTTCCATTTTGGAAGTCTGACTGGATGGAAGCTTCAGAACTTAAGATAACTCTGCTCCAGGTCAGAGGTATCATTTGAACTTCTCAATCAAGCGTTGATTGTCTCTTTACTTCCATTTTGTTTGACTGGATGGAAGCTTCACTTCCATTTTGGAAGTCTGACTGGATGGAAGCTTCAGAAGATAACTCTGCTCCAGGTCAGAGGTATCATTTGAACTTCTCAATCAAGCGTTGATTGTCTCTTTACTTCCATTTTGTTTGACTGGATGGGAGCTTCACTTCCATTTTGGAGGTCTGACTGGATGGAAGCTTCAGAACTTAAGATAACTCTGCTCCAGGTCAGAGGTATCATTTGAACTTCTCAATCAAGCGTTGATTGTCTCTTTACTTCCATTTTGTTTGACTGGATGGAAGCTTCACTTCCATTTTGGAAGTCTGATGGATGGAAGCTTCAGAACTTAAGATAACTCTGCTCCAGGTCAGAGGTATCATTTGAACTTCTCAATCAAGCGTTGATTGTCTCTTTACTTCCATTTTGTTTGACTGGATGGAAGCTTCACTTCCATTTTGGAAGTCTGACTGGATGGAAGCTTCAGATCTTAAGATAACTCTGCTCCAGGTCAGAGGTATCATTTGAACTTCTCAATCAAGCGCTGATTGTGTCTTTACTTCCATTTTGTTTGACTGGATGGAAGCTTCACTTCCATTTTGGAAGTCTGACTGGATGGAAGCTTCAGAACTTAAGATAACTCTGCTCCTGGTCAGAGGTATCATTTGAACTTCTCAATCAAGCGCTGGTTGTGTCTTTACTTCCATTTTGTTTGACTGGATGGAAGCTTCACTTCCATTTTGGAAGTCTGACTGGATGGAAGCTTCAGAACTTAAGATAACTCTGCTCCAGGTCAGAGGTATCATTTGAACTTCTCAATCAAGCGCTGATTGTGTCTTTACTTCCATTTTGTTTGACTGGATGGAAGATTCTTTTTTCTGACTGGATGGAAGCTTCACTTCCATTTTGTCTGACTGGATGGATGGCTTCAGAACTTAAGATAACTCTGCTCCTAGTCAAAGTTATCATTTGAACTTCTCAATCAAGCGTCGATTGTCTCTTTTACTGCCATTTTGTCCTGACTGGACAGAAGCTTCAGAACAGAAGAAGCTTCTTGGAGGAGAAGCAAAATGTCTTCAGGGAAAACAACAACAACCCATGTCATGTTTGTCAAGGGATGAGGGGCAAGATTGGAGATTTTAAAGGGAGCGTGTTAATTTACAGTCATCTGAATGTGGGGTACCTCTTGAAAGTCTGTGGAGTTTCTCAGTCCTCCAGGTCCATGGTTGTCCCAAAGGTGCTTTTTCTGGAGGCAACTGGACTTTCTTGTTGTTGTTTTTCCCTTTCCCCACCATCCAGTCAGAGCTGAAGAAGCTTCTTGGATGAGAAGCGAAACGTCTTCAAAGAAAAACAAAGGAAGTCCAGTTGCCTCTTGGAAAAAGCAGCTTTGGGACAATCCGTTGAAAGATGACTTCAAATTGCTCATCTCCCAGGACATCCAAAATGCTATCTGCATGGATATTACAGGACAAGGACTTTTTTTGTCAGAATGCCAGAGGATTTGCTATTTTTGAAAACTTTAGATCATGGGTGTGTAGATTTTTTTTTTCAGCCTTAGAACAGCCCCTGAGTTGCACCACAGTGCCTCTATGCTGGAGAGTCCTCTGTTGACCTCATCTGCCTGCTTTCCATCATCCCTTCATGGCTCATGGCAGCGAAAACCATGAAGATCTTCTCAGAAGGGAAGCTGCAGAATTATGATAGCAAGAGGTATCTGAAGTAGGATGGCTGGACATGTCAAAACAGAACAGCTGAAGAGCAGAAGGAGAAGGAGATGGAGGAGGAGGAGGAGGAGAAGGAGAAGGAGACAGACGAGGAGAAGGAGCTTCTACTTAATGGCTGTGATCCACTTCCAGTTCAGCAGAAAAAGCGAGCAGATTGTTCACACCAGTTGTTGGTTCAGGCTTGGTTTGAATTCCCTTGACTCAAACCCACAAAAATCTGTTTACAGAATTAAATGGTTGACAAATCCAGAACTAGCTGCATTCCAGAAATATATTGGAAAGCAATATATATTCCAAAATGGTGACAAGCCATAATGTTCCATTAAAATGTCCATAATACTACTTTTTTTTATTTTTTTGCTGGCAGGGGGAGATGTGTGTGTGTGTGTGTGTGTGTGAGAGAGAGAGAGAGAGAGAGAGAGAGAGAGAGAGAGAGAGAGAGGGAGAGGGAGAGGGAGAGGGAGAGAGAGAGAGAGAGAGAGAGAGAGAGAGAGAGAGAGAGAGAGAGAGAGAGAGAGATATGTAACACAACTGTACCTAAACATATTTGTCAAACAGGGGATGGATGAATTATATGATATCCTCAGGGAATGTGACACTTTCAGAAGTAAACAATTGTAAGTTCTTTGTGAGCAAGAACCAATCAATCTAGGATCAATACACCCGTTAGGGAAACAGAAGGAAAGGAGCAAAGGAAATCAATGCATCACGTGGGTTCAAAGCTTGCTTATAGCCAGGTTTGTGGGTAGGTTGAAGTTATCCAGATATCATTAGATCCCAGTTCTTATCATGGTTAGGCTGTCATGGTAACCAAGTTCTGTTGGAGGGCTAACATAAGTTCCTCACACCTGGGACAAACAAATAAAACTTGCGGTTTGAAAAAAAAAGGGTTTTTGAATTTATATATTGATCTGGATCGGCTCCATCATGAAGCAGAGTGGGGCCATTTCACACGGAGCTGCTAAGGGGCCAAATATATATTTTTTTTATTCCGTTTGCTTTTGATTCATTTGTACCCCCAGCCCTGGGAGAGAGAGAGATGCTTGTGAAATTGTTTGTATCGGATGTCAAAATAACATCCTGGGGAGGTCCAACTAGCGGTTCCAAGAATGTTGTGGGCCAGTTTTGCCATTGGTGATTTTTTTTACACAGAACAGTGCCACACTACATTCGCCAGCAAGCTTCAAGCCAAGAAGACTTGAGAACCTTTGAACTATTTTGCCTGTGTGTTGTGTATCACATCTGCATCTGTCTTTGTTTTCTCTCCTTTTATGGACCTGATTCATAATTGTGTTTGTTTTTACAGATGAGAGTATCTGTCTGTCTGTCTGTCTGTCTGTCTGTCTGTCTGTCTGTCTGTCTGTCTGTCTATCTATCTATCTAATCTCTCTCTTTTTATCTCATTTAAATACCTGCCCTCTCTATATTTATCTAATCTGTCTATCTCTTCTAATCTCTCATTTGCATCTATCTATCTATCTATCTATCTATCTATCTATCTATCTATCTATCTATCTATCTATCTATCTATCTATCTATATCTATCTATCTATCTATCTATCTATCTATCTATCTATCTTACACTTTCTCATTCATTGTCTGTCTGTCTGTCTGTCTGTCTGTCTGTCTGTCTATCTATCTATCTATCTATCTATCTATCTATCTATCTATCTATCTATCTATCTTACACTTTCTCATTCATTATGTCTGTCTGTCTGTCTGTCTGTCTGTCTGTCTGTCTGTCTATCTATCTATCTATCTATCTATCTATCTATTTATCTGTCTAACACTTTCTCATCCATCTATTATATGTCTGTCTGTCTGTCTGTCTGTCTATCTATCTTATTTATCTATATATCATCTATCGATCTTTCGATTTATCTACAGTATCTCTTCCATCCATCTATCTATCTATTATATCTATCTATCTCTGACATGGCTTGAAATCTATTATGGCTAAGAGGAAAAACTTGGTGTCCTTCACATTGCTGCTGAAAAGGTCTCATGGTTGTGTGTGTGTTTAAGACAGAGAGAGAGAGAAAGAAAGAGAGAGAAAGAGTGAGAGAGAGAGAGAAGGGGGGAGAGAGAGACTGAGTTTATGGCCAATTGAGCCTCAGGACTTTTCCCAAATGGTTGAGGTCCAGAAAAGGGGTCCATTCTGCAGGGCTGGCCAGCCTCCACATGGATGGAAGGGGAACTCTTTTGGACCCCACCCTCTTTGCTCGGCACATCTGTCCAAGCTTTGCACTTTTCTGGACTTCGGCTTCAGCCCATGTGCTGCAAAGCGTTCTTTGGCCATTGTTTTGCCCCAGAGGCTTCTTCTTGCTTTCCTAAAAGTCCCCCCCCCTCTCTCTCTCTGCCCTCATGTAGGAAGAGGATCAGCAATAAAGTAGAACCAAAAATAAATGGATGAAAAAAATCACACCTTTTTCTCTCGTTTAGGCTTCTTTTGCAAGAGAGTGGATTAAACCAAAGGATTCAGGGGGACCAGAGAAGAAGAGAGGGGATAGCAAGGGTGCAGATGCTCACAGTATGCCTCTTAACCTCTTCTGTCCCTGATGGAAGAGCCCAAAAGAGAAGAAGGAATTATCCAGACTGCACATCTAACCCCTTTTGGTCCAAATTATTTCTGTCTCTAGTTAGGGAGGCATTTTGCAACCTGGAGGCAGCTGCGAAGACAAACAGCCCAACAAAACAAAAGAACTTCTTTCAATTGCAAGATCTGGTCCAAATTTGGAAGCTGGAATTTGGGAGAGGATCTCTGCAGCTGCCTGAGAGCCTGACTTGTTTGCCTCACAATAAGTCAACCCAACTCGGAGCTGATGGGCCAGGTGAATCGGCAACGGAGTGGTATCTGCGGGTTCCCTGTGGCTCTCTGAGCTTGGTGGCGTTCTTGCAGATCTTTCATTACCAAACTAGGTAACATCATCAGTGCTAGAAGGGAATTGTGGAGAGGAGGAGGAGGAGGAGGACAACTGTGAGGCCCTTGGTGCTCTCTGAGTTTGGTTGTTCTCTTGCAGACATTTTATTACCCAAACTAGGTAACATCATCAGTGCTAGAAGGGAACTGGGTTTGTGGAGAGGAAGAGGAGGAGGAGGAAGGAGAAGGAGAAGGAGGAGGAGAAGGACGAGAAGAAGAAGAAGAAGAAGAAGAAGAAGAAGAAGAAGAAGAAGAAGAAGAAGAAGAAGAAGAAGAAGAAGAAGAAGAAGAAGAAGAAGAAGAAGAAGAAGAAGAAGAAGAAGAAGAAGAAGAAGAAGAAGAAGAAGAAGAAGAAGAAGAAGAAGAAGCTGCTATTTGACATGCACCACAAGATCTTCGTAAGACTGCTTTTGAAGCCTCCATCCATAGCAACATCAACATGGCTTCCCTAGATAGGTCCAGAACTGCATTTAGTTATTTAGCATCTGGCATCACACTCTTCCCCAAATTCTTGTTTTCTCTTGAGCGGTGCATAATGAGATGGTAGTACCAATAAAAATTTATCCCTGGAAGACTCCGTCTTAGTGGTGGCCTGAATCGAAGGGCTAGGAGTAGAAGCAGGTAGATGACCCTAGTTGAGCTTGAAGAAGTTTCTACTTAGAAAGTGGACAGAAGACAA
>NW_015391151.1:11105-14264 GCF_001527695.2 Protobothrops mucrosquamatus
AGCATCTGGCATCACACTCTTCCCCAAATTCTTGTTTTCTCTTGAGCGGTGCATAATGAGATGGTAGTACCAATAAAAATTTATCCCTGGAAGACTCCGTCTTAGTGGTGGCCTGAATCGAAGGGCTAGGAGTAGAAGCAGGTAGATGACCCTAGTTGAGCTTGAAGAAGTTTCTACTTAGAAAGTGGACAGAAGACAACCACGGAATAGGCTAACTTGGGAACTTAAGAAATTTGGAAGATGGATACATAAAGATTCAGGCTTGGTTCAAGAGACCCTTCACCGGTGTGGCCTTCTACTACTATAATTTGAACACCAGAGAAGGCTTGGACCTAATCTGTCAGCACCATCTCAACAACATTGTTGCCCATGGCGAGGGTCACGCATATCCTAACGCAGATTAGCGAACCAAACGTCTTGAGGGTAATCCTGGCCAACGCGAGAGATGATTATCCAGCTTTTCACACATGAGCAGTAATCGCAGAAATGTCTTACATCTCACTAGCTCTTCCAAAGAATTCCCCGGACGATTTCTTGGAAGGAGTTCAGCCTTGCTAATAACCTAATTTTGCATGTGTGCCTTTGGATTGAGGGGAAGGGAACAGCAACAGCTTATAGGAAACTTTTGTAGGAAGTCAGCAACACACACACACACACACAGAAGGAAATATTTTGGGGGATATTAAAAGACAGAATATTATATATTTCTCCAAAATAATAATAGAAAAATCTTAGACAGAAACCAGCCCCCAGAAACACACACCCCCGACAAGTCTTTCTGCCCCAAGCAGTTTTTAGAAATGCAGATTTGTTGATTTGTTCAAGATGACTGGGGCCAGGAAGCTTGGAGATGATGGGATTAGAAAGAGAAAGACCCCTAAAATCTACATCCCCCAAAATCTAAAGACATGACCTTTAGGACATAATAGGATTAACCCACCGCCATTAGAATACCAAAAGGGCACACTTAAACTCAGGTCAAAGTACATGGCACAGGAACAGGAAGAACTTCAAAGCCACAGGAACAGGAAGAACTCAAACACAAAGCCCAAAGGAGGTATAAAAAGCCCACCTATCCCAGCTCCATTTGGTCAGCTTTCCCAGAACCACAAGCTGTTGGTTCTGTTCTTCAATAAACAGAACCTTCTTTCCGAAGCAGTCTCTATTTTGTTTATTCCCGGCTTGGATTGGACCTGATGATTTTTCTGTCAACGCTTTTTTTGGAACGAAAAGAACAAATTGGTTCAAGGGGGAAAAAAAAACACCACTCAGGCCCCTGACAGCCAGGTCTTTATTTCTTCATTTTTCCCCCCCACCCCGATTTTGAATTTGAGATGATAAATGTCACCAGCTGCAGCCTCGCTGAGCAACATCATAATCAAAGTCCTTGTCTATAAGGATGAATTAATGTCAAACTTTTCCTGTACATCAAAGATGGTGAGCTGGGGGGGGGAAAGAATATGTTTGTGTTTCCAATCCCCCCCCTTTTTTTTTAAATGGAAATCCAAGACTCTAAAAATATTCAGAGGCATGTTTCAACATGCCTGGGCTTGTCAAGAGTTATAAGTCCGAAAAACAGCTGGTTTTTGCTTGCCTGCCTTTCTTTCTACCGAGCAAAAATTGGCCCCGGTTTGTAAACCGAAGTGTGACGCTAGTAGAGGAATTGAAGGATTAAGTTGCAAGGTGCAAGGATAGCAGCTCTAAACATGATTTATATTGGCTACTTATGATGCAATCCAGATTAGCCTCCAACTGTTGGTTAAACAGCCTTTTACACACACACATAAACACACACACACACAGAGAAACATGTGTTTCGTGCACACACCCAGGGATTTCTTAAGAAAGCTTGTGCTATCTCCAGCCTCGTAGGAAAATGCTTGATTTACAGTCTGAATGAAAATAAAGATTTCCACATTAAGGAATGGATGTGTACCTGAGCACAAGAGCTGTAGACCTGGAGGCAGAACAAGAAACAATGGATGGAAACTGATCAAGGAGAGAAGCAACCTAGAACGAAGGAGGAATTTCCTGACCGTAAGAACAATTAATCAGTGGGACCGCTTGCCTCCAGAAGTTGTGGGTGCTCCAACACTGCAAGTTTTTAAGAAGAGACTGGACAGTCACTTGTCTGAGATGGTGTAGGGTCTCCTGCTTGAGCAGGGGGTTGGACTAGAAGACCCCCAGGGTCCCTTCCAACTCTTATGTTCTATGAAAGCATCCATAGACACCATCATTCACTAACCACGTGTTCTCCCTCAAGGGCACATCCCAGTGAAAGCAATGATGAAGAGGAGCATGCTATAGAAGCTGGTATTGATCATATTATTCATTCTCCTATGCAGAAGAAGAAGAAACAAAGATGATCAGGGGACTGGAGGTTAAAACATATGAAGAACGGTTGCTGGAATTGGGTATGTCTAGTTTAACAAAGAGAAGGACAAGGGGGGACATGATAGCAGTGTCCCAATATCTCAGGGGCTGCCCCAAAGAAGAGGGAGTCAAGCTATTCTCCAAAGTGCCTGAAGGCACCTTGGAGGTCTTCTAGTCCAGCCCCCTGCTCAAGCAGGGTCTCCTGCTTGAGCAGCGGGCTGGACTAGAAGACCTCCAAGGTCCCTTCCAACTCTGTTATTCTGCTGGATTCCTAAATGATCATAAGATCTCTTTCAAACTCAACCACTTTTGGTGTCTTAAATCAAGATGTTCTGCTTTCTATGGCAGGGTTATGGAGAAGCAATTTTCCACTGCATTTTTCCAGCATGATTTTGAGACTTGGCTTCCCCAGCCTGCAACCCTGGTTGTCTCCCCTCCAAATCTTAACCAGAGCTGATCCTACTTAGCTTTCAAGTGGAGAGAAACTCGGCCCAGTGCTGCCATCTGCTGCAATTTTGGTGCTCAAGAAATCTTGTCCCAGGGTACCTGATTTCCAGTTGGCTCATGAGTCACAGATATTCCAGTAGAGGGTGAAGTCACCATCCTCATCCTCTTCTGCAAAAGGAGGATGTGGGTGATGCATAGAATCTTGTCACGATGTGCATTGAGCATTAGGAAGTGAAGGACCTATTTAATTTGCAGAGCAGATGCTTTAAACTCAGGAAAGTCCACGGAGGGAAGGAGGAAGGAAGGAAAGACTGAGAGGGAGGGAGGGAGGGGGGAGGG
>NW_015391151.1:16670-18493 GCF_001527695.2 Protobothrops mucrosquamatus
TTTGATAATTGGAAGAGAGCTCATTAGATTTTATTTAGGGAGGGTCTCCTGTTCATTCTGTTTCAGGAGAACAGGATGAAAATGTCCTGGAAGGAACAGCTCCAGATGGGAACTTAATGAATCCTTTGCTTACAAAGGTGAATGTCCGTCACTTCTTGTTTTGGGTCTCCGGGGTCAAGGCCCTTTATCTAGGCCAGAGAGTGGAGCAAAATGATATTTCTATAGCCTGGATCAAAATATTGCAGTAAAGGAGATGGCCTGTCCCCAGCCTGGTCACAGAGAAGACCAGTATGAAGATGAACACCAGGGAAATGAAGGAAAGATGGAGGCTGAGACCCAAAGGAGGCAAAACGAAAGACTATATTTGAATCTTGATTTAAAGCGCAATGGCATGGATGAAGGCAGGGCAAAATTTCCTGGTTGGCTGTGCAGGTGCTTAATCATCATCTGCAAATTACTTTTCAGTAGATACAACAGAAAAGGGAAAGAAAGAAAATTGACGTGAAAGAAAAGAAAATGAAGGAAGGAAGGAAGGAAGGAAGGAAAAGGAAGGAAAGAAGGAAGGAAGGAAGGAAGGAAGAAGAGAAGGGAGGGAGGAAGGAAAGAAGGAAAGAAGGAAGGAAGGAAGGAAGGAAGGAAGGAAGGAAAGTAGGGAGAGGGAGGGAGGGAGGATGGAGGGAAGGAAGGAAGGAAGGAAGGAAGGAAGAAGGGAAAGAAGGGAGGGAGGAAGGAAGGAAGGAAAGAAGGAAGGAAAGTAGGGAGAGGGAGGGAGAATGGAGGGAGGGAAGGAAGGAAGAAGGGAAAGAAGGGAGGGAGGGAGGGAGGATGGGAGGAAAGAAGGAAGGAAGGGAACAAAGATGATTAGGGGGCTGGAGGCTGAAATATATGAAGAACGGTTGCAGGAATTGGGTATATCTAGTCTAGTGAAAAGTGGGACTAGGGGAGACATGACAGCAGCATTCCAGTATTTGAGGGTCTACCACAAAAAAGAGGGGGTCAACCTATTCTCCAAAACACCAGAAGGCAGAACAAGAAGCAACAGATGGAAATTGATCAAGGAGAGAAGCAACCTAGAACAAAGGAGAAATTTCCTAACAGTGAGAACAATCAACCAGTGGAACAGCTTGCCACCAGAAGTTGTGGGTGCTCCATCACTGGAGGCTTTTAAGAAGAGACCGGACAACCACTTGTCTGAAAAGGTCTAGGGTCTCCTCCTTGATTAAGGATCGGAGTAGAACACCTCCAAGGTCCCTTCCAACTCTGCCGTTCTCTTATTCTGGTTTTTATTTTTTTATTTTTTTTGGGGGGGGGGGGGGCTTTCCTGCCTGCAAAGGAGTCCACAGTTTGAAGGACTGCGGACCTGAAGAATTTTGCACCGTCTATTTTGCAATGTAATCCTTTTTTTCCTAACAGCCCCTCGGACTTCCTCCGTTCTTACCCCGCCTTAAGGTGTCGGAGAGGGACACATTTAAGAATGATCAATTGTCAAGTTGTCGGTGGGATTTGGGGAGGGGTGGTTGGGGTGGTTGTGAGAACAACCTCTGAAAATGTAGCCAGGCCAAAAAAATAGAAAGGTGATCATTAGAGCATCTGCACTCTTTTTTTCTCCCCGATTTCCTTTGTGCTCTCTCTCTCTCTCTCTCTCTCTCTCTCTCTCTCTCTCTCTCTCTCTCTCTCTCTCTCTTTCTTTCCTTCCTTCCCTTCCTTTCTTCCTTCCTTCCTCCTCCTCCATCTCCTATTCCTTCTTCTCTTCCTCCTCCTCCTCCATCTTCTCTTCTCTTCTCTTCTCTTTCTTTCTTTCTTTCTTTCTTTCTTTCTTTCTT
>NW_015391151.1:21622-24122 GCF_001527695.2 Protobothrops mucrosquamatus
AAAAAAAAACTATTGTAAGCTCAGCAGCCCTGCAATAATCTTGCAAATTTTTCATTGTGGCCTTTAACAAAATATTTTATAATTCACAGCCATCATGATTAGGCTTATCCAAATGTCCTTACCAAGAGCCGTGTTGAATACAGTGTACCTAATGGAGATATAAAGGGCGATCTAGAACACTGTGATGTCCTGTAGCTGTCCTATAATTCCATTGCAGCTTCTGGTGCTACTGAATCATTATGAATCAGTAAACAGATGAGTAAAGCATCTCTTATAGATAAAGAAGACGATGCTGTTCTAGGAAGGGCATTTTGCTTTCCAAAATTTGAGAAATTGGGTTTGTAATATTGGACTGGCCAATCAACATTTAAGGCTGGGGTTGATGATTAGGGGGTTGGAGGCTAAAACATAGGAAGAGCGGTTCCAGTCTAAAGAAGAGAAGGACTAGGGGGGACATGATAGCAGGATTCTAGCATTTGAGGGACTGCCCCAAAGAAGAGGGGGTCAACTTATTCTCCAAAGCACCGGAACGCAGGACGAGAAGCAACAGATGGAAACTGATCAAATAAGGAGAAACGTAGCTCTTGTCCTGTCTGAAAAAGTTACCCCAAGGAAGATCATACTCAACCTGGTAGTTTACAAAAGTCATTGTTTGTTGTTTATTCGTATCAGAAGTATCACGATTAAAGTAAGGCATTCTGTATAACCTAAAATTTAGAATAGAATAGAATAGAATAGAATAGAATAGAATAGAATAGAATAGAATAGAATAGAATAGAATAGAAGCTGGAAGGGACCTTGGAGGTCTTCTAGTCCAGCCCCCTGCTCAAGCAGGAGAACCTATACCATCTCAGACAGGTGAATGTCCAGGCTCTTCTTAAAAATTTCCAGTAATGGAGCGTCCACGATTTCTGGAGGCCAGCTGTTCCACTGGTTAATTGTCCTGACTCTCAGGAAGTTTCTCCTTAATTCCAGGTTGCTTCTCTCTTTGATCAATTTCCATCCGTTGTTTCTTGTCCTGCTCTCTGGTGCCTTGGAGAATAATTTGACCCCCTCTTCTTTGTGGCAGCCCCTCAAATACTGGAACACCGCTATCATGTCTCCCCTATTTCTTCTTTTCTTTAGACTAGCCAAACCCAAGTCCCGCAGCCGTTCTTCGTATGTTTTGGTCTCCAGGCCTTGGATCATCTTAGTTGCTCTTCTCTCAATTTTTTTCCAAACTCTCAACATCTTTTTTGTGGTATGTTGATCAAAATTGGCTGCAGTATTCCAGGTGTGGCCTTACTAGGGGTTTTACAGACTCTTGCCCCCATCTTTCAACCAGGACTTCTGCAATCTATGAAGTGATCTTTTCCTCCTTGGCCTCAAGGACCAATCCAGGAGAAAAGCGTCAAGAGTCTGGCATGCCTGCCAGTTATTTCCTACAAGTGCAAAGTTTCAAAATCAGCAGAAATCTGATTTGGGATCCAAACGCTGTTCTCGGAATTAAAATTGGGCACATACCGAGGGTGATTTATGATCCGTGTGGTGTATGGTTGTTGTTGTTTNGAGAGAGAGAGAGAGAGGGAAAGGAGGGAGAGAGAGAGGGAGGGAGAGATCAAGAGTCAGAAAGGAGGGAAAGAGAGGGAGAGGAAGAAGAGGGAGAGGGAGGGAGAAATTGAGAGAGTTAGAAAGAGAGGGAAAGGAGAGAGAGAGGGAGGGAAAGGAGGGAGACAGGGGGGAGGGAGAGATCAAGAGTCAGAAAGGAGGGAGAGAGAGAGGGAGGGAGAGATCAAGAGTCAGAAAGGAGGGAAAGAGAGGGAGAGGAAGGAGAGGGAGAGGGAGGGAGAAATTGAGAGAGTTAGAAAGAGAGGGAAAGGAGAGAGGGAGGGAAAGGAGGGAGAGAGAGGGGGAGGGAGAGATCAGAAAGAGGGGGTAAAGAGAGGGAGAGGAAGGAGAGGGAGAGGGAGAGAGTCAGAAAGACAGGGGAAAGAGAGGAAGAGGGAGAGAGATTGAGTTAGAAAGAGGGAAAGGAGAGGGAGAGAGGGGAGGAGGGAGAGAGCAAGAGTCAGAAACGGGGAAAGGGAGGGAGAGAGACAAAAAGAGAGAGGGAAAGGAGAGGGAGAGATTGAGAGTCAGAAAGAGGGGGAAGGAGAGGAAGAGGGAGGGAGAGATTGAAAGAGTTAGAAAGAGAGGGAAAGGAGAGGGAGAGAGGGAGGAAGAGATAGGGAGGGAGAAAGGAGGGAGAGGCAGGAAGGGAGAGAGAGAGAGACAAAAAGAGAGGGGAAAAGGAGAGGGACAGAGGGAGAGAGGGGGAAGGGAGAAGGAGAGGGAGGGAGGAGAGACAGAGATACAGAGATAGTGAGGGAGAGGGAGAGAGAGCAAGAGTGAGATTATTAAACAACAACAACAACAAAACAGGAAAGAGAAGCTGTTTTTAGGGCACTGCAAACATTGAGGAGGGGAGACGTGTTCAACGCCAAAGTGAACAGGTGGCCATTTATTTAGGGCTGAAGTCGGC
>NW_015391151.1:29122-31325 GCF_001527695.2 Protobothrops mucrosquamatus
ATAAGACATTGTCCTCTAGTTTCTCATTACACTAGCTGTCTCCAGTCGCCAGTTAGGAATATGGCCTTTCTAATCTCGCCATTGCTTTTCCAGATCTAGTTGGGAATTCAACTTTTGGGACCTTCCAAGAGTAGTTGAAGAGTGGTATTGTTGATACACTTCTCCTCCTTCTGCTTTTCTCCTCCTCCTCCTCCTCCTCCACTCTGCACTCCCCGCCCCGTTCTTTCTAGCACTGATGATGTTACCTAGTTGGGGTCATGAAATGTCTTCAAGAGAACAAACCAAGGGAGCACCAAGGACTCCACAGTTCATCTTCTCCCCATCCTCCTCCTTCTCATCCACTCCACAGTTCCCCTTCCCTTCTAGCACTGATGATGTTCCCTAGTTGGGTCATGAAACGTCTGCGAGAAAACCACCAAGCTCAGAGAGTACCAAGGACCAAATAGTCCTCCTCCTTCCTCCTTCCTCCTCCTCCTCCATCACCACCACCACCACAACAACCACAACAAACCCCCCTCCCTTCTAGCACTGATGATGTTCCCTACTTGGGTCGTGTAACGTCTTCAAGAAAACAACCAAGCTCAGAGAGCACCAAGGACCCCACAATCTTTTTCCTCCTCCACCTCCTCCTCCTCCTCCGCGTCTTCCTCCCCCTTTCCACAAAGCCCCCTCCCTTCTAGCACTGATGATGTTCCCTAGTTGGGTCATGAAACGTCTGCGAGAAAACCACCCAGCTCAGAGAGCACCAAGGACCTGACAGATCCTCTCTTCTATCGATGGGAAGATACGTCACCAAAACAGAGAACCTTTCAAACTTCCAAAACATTTGAAAACAAAGGTAGGCAAAACCAAAGCTCAAGAAACGTTTCACGAAAGGGGGGGAGAAGAGAGTTCAACCAGGGATTAAGTCCTGTTCCATCTTTCCACGGCTCAGACTCTCAGAACAAGCTTTGGGTGTAATCATCAGGGAAGCCTCTTGTGGCGACTTGCCACAACATATGTACAACGCCAAGTGCCGTCTTGTTGTCCTGATTTTTTGGGAGCGCAGTAAATATTTGACTCATCCATCTTTAATCCATAAACACAGCTGGGTTGAAGAAACAACCCCCGGTGACATCTCCAAATTTAAACAGTTGGGTAACTTAAGGGGGGGGGGAGAAAAAGCAGGAGAAAGAGGCGAATCGCAACCCCGGCGTTAACTTTTGGACGCAGCCCTCCTGGAGGTCTGACAGCCCTCGAAAAGATACCCCAAAATAAACTTTACAAAGGCGAATTATTAAGCCCTTTCTCAGCTTTTTTTAAGAAGAGCGGAGAGGAAAGAAGGAGCGAACGCAGCTTGGGGAGAGCCAACATTTTGTCGTGGTTTTTGTTTTGTTTTTTTTTCCCCCTTCCCAATCTAGTAGTAAATATTGTGCAGGAAAAACTCTCCTTTCTTTTCCCTCCCCCCCCATCCTTTCCCTGCTCTTCAAAATGCTACGAAATTAATTGTTTGAGGGACAGGAACACCATTCCCTCTGTCTCACCCCTCAAATATAAGCTCTGTGTACACTGTTTATATATCTAAATAAGATACAGTATTACTCTCGCCCGGGTGGATAAATTTGGACCCAAAAGACAGAAGAACAGGCGGGAGTCATCAACCTGACTCTAAAATGTACTGACATGTCTCTCTCTCTCTCTCTCTCTCTCTCTCTCTCTCTCTCTCTCTCTGTGTGTGTGTGTGTGTGTGTGTGTGTGTCCCCACTATGCCCTCAACGCACTGAGACTCAATCTGAAGTTCAAACAAGTTCATCTTGTTTAATAAATGAAGTATCCCTTTCGTAGTAGCCAAAACTTGGAGCAGTCCACAGCACAGAAGGGAATGATACTCCTTTTGCCTTAATTCAAAGATTCTCCTCGCTTATGGTGGCACTTTACAAACCCTGGTAAAGATGATGGAGATTAGGCAAAGATGATTAGGGGACTGGAGGCTAAAACATATAAGGAACGGTTGCTGGAATAGGGCACGTCTAGTTTAATGAAGAGAAGGACGAGGGGGGACATGATAGGGGTCTTCCAATATCTCAGGGATTGCCCCAAACAAGACGGAGTCAAGCTGTTCTCCAAAGACCCTGAAGGCAGGACAAGAAGCTAACCAAGGAGAGAAGCAACCTAGAACTAAGAAGACATTTCCTGACAGTGAGAACATATTAACCAGTGGAAC
>NW_015391151.1:32024-33977 GCF_001527695.2 Protobothrops mucrosquamatus
CCACCCAAGCTCTTAAGAGTCATTAGCCCCATCACCTGGGAAGCAGGAGAGTCATTAGCCCCAACACCTGGGAAGCAGGATATGATAATGGGATTAAACCACAGATATCAAAGCCTAGAAAAACACTCAGAAATAGCCTCAAAGTTCATGCCACAGGAACAGGAAACTTCCAGGCAGGGCTAGAGGGTATAAAAAGACCGTCTGCCCATGTGCTCACTCTCTTTCCTTCTCCTCTGCTGCTTATCTGTCTTCTGCAATAAACTGTAACCTTCTTCCCAAAGCAGTTGCCATGTTTGCTTATTTATTCCCGGCTTGGATGAACCAGGATGAAGACTTACCTTCTAACACTTTTTAATGCCGCGACCCCAACCGGTCGTAAGTCGAGGACTAAACCGGTCGTAAGTCGAGGACTATCCAACCGGTCGTAAGTCGAGGACTTTCCCTGCCCGGGAGCACCGCGCATGCGTGGTTCCACCCCCTGCGCCGGCCGAGGCGTAGCTGGCAAGCGGCAGAGACGGAGCAGGCCGACCACCAGCTGGCCCAGCCCAAGGGAGGTAAGGCACCCGCCGGAAAAGGGGGGAAAATGGCGGACAAAAAAAATGGCGGACAGCCTTGCTTGGCGACCCCCGTGAAATGGTCGATCGACCCCAAATGGGGTCCCGACCCACAGGTTGAGAACCACTGGAATAGAGAATCACGCAGTTGGAAGGGACCTTAAAGGTCATCTAGTCCAACCCCCCTGCTTAAGAACGGAATATCTTTATTGTCACTGTGTAACTCGCAACGAAATTAAGTGGGAGACCTTACACTATCTCTGACAGATGGCGTCCAGTCTCTGCGTGAAAGCTTCCGGTGATGGAACCGAATTAGGGGCAGTCCTCTACTTACGACAGTTCATGTAGTGACCAAAGTCACCAACAGCATTGGAAAAAAGGGACGTGTGGCCATGTTTCACACTTATGACCATTGCAGCGTCCCCAGGGTCACGTGATCAAAATTCAAGACGCTTGGCTACTGACTCGTATTTACGATGGTCGCAACGTCCTGGGGGGTTGATGTCACCTGATAGTCCCCTTTTACGACCTTCTGATAAACAAAGTCAGGAGGGGGAAGCCAGCTGACCACAACTGAGGCTAAAATTTCTGTCGGTAAGTGAGACGGTTGCTAAGTGAGCTTTTTGTCCCATTTTACGACCTGTCTTGCCGCAGCTGTTAAGCGAATCGCTGCCGTTCTTAAGTCAATAACACCGTTGTTAAGTGAATCTGGCTTCCCCCCCTCCCCCCATTGACTTTGCTTGTCAGAAGGTCGCAAAATGACCCCGGGACGCTGCAAACCGTCGTAAGTATGAGTCAGTTGCCAAGCGTCTGAATTTTGATCATCTGACCTGCGGGAGGCTGCAACGGTCGTAAGTGTGAGAAATGGCCACAAGGAATGGCCACTTTTTCCGGTGCGGTGGTAACTTTGAACGGTCCCTAAACGTACTGTTGTAAGTTGAGGGCTGGCCCATTTGTCTGAATTGGTACAGGGCTTTCTGCCTGAGCAAGGGGTTGGGCTAGATGACATCCAAGGTCCCTTTCAACTTTATTGTTATTGTTACATTTAGCAAAAAGAGCTTTGTGAAAAGTGCATGCGTGTGTGTGTCTGTGTGTGTGTGTGTTTGCCCTCCTCAAATTGCTTGGTCTGATCTAATGTGCTTATTTTCAAGTTTTAATTCCATCCAAAATTGTGTGGGGATTTTCCCACAGTTTTGAACCTGAGCAGGGGGTTGGACTAGATGACCTCCACAATTCCTTCCAACTCTTCTTCTTCTTCTTCTTCTTCTTCTTCTTCTTCTTCTTCTTCTTCTTCTTCTTCTTCTTCTTCTTCTTCTTCTTCTTCTTCTTCTTCTTCTTCTTCTTCTTCTTCTTCTTCTTCTTCTTCTTCTTCTTCTTCTTCTTCTTCTTCTTCTTATAC